>NW_021627836.1:0-130399 GCF_004785775.1 Grammomys surdaster
TCTCTCTCTCTCTCTCTCTCTCTCTCTCTCTCTCTCTCTCTCTCTCTGTGTGTGTGTGTGTTTATGTGTATAAAGAAAATATTCCATAAGAAGAGATGATTTGGTGGGCATGAAAATTGTCTGCAGATACACTATGTGGTCTTTGTGAATAAGGTAATTCTCACAAAGTGAACAGAACGGTCAAAGATCAGCCAGAGCCTGACAAATACAGATGCTGGTGCTCACAGCCAACTATTGGTCTGATCACTAGAACATGAATGGAGGAGTTAGAGAAAGGTGTGAAGGAGCTGAAGTTGTTTACAACTCCATAGGAAGAACAACAATATCAACCAACCAGATCCCCCCCCACACACACACAGAACTCCCAGGGAGTAAACCACCAACCAAAGTGTACTCATAAAGCTACCCATGGCTCCAGCTGTATATGTAGCAGAAGATGGCCTTATCAGGCACCAATTAGAGGAGAGGCACTTGGTCCTGGGCCCTCTCAATGCCACAATGTAGTAGAATGCCAGGGAAGTGAGGTAGGAGTTGGTGGTTGGGTGGGGAAACACCCTCATAGAAGCAGGAGGAGGTTGAATAGAATAGGAAGTTTGAGGAGGGGAAACTGGGAAACGGGATAACATTTGAAATGTAAAGAAATAAAATATCCAATAAAAGAAAAGGGAAAAAAAAAGAATGCTCAAAGGTTATAACACACACGCACGTAGGCACACTAAATATGTGCGTGCGTGCATGTGTGTGTGTGTGTGAGAGAGAGAGAGTGTGTATGTATGTATAAATTTCCAGAAAAAGCAATGGTTGTGAGAGGGTCAAACAAGGTCTCTGGAAATGTATCATGTGGATTTTGTTATTACAGTAATTTTTGCAAAGAGAATAGAATGGGTCAAGAGGTTGTATAAAACTGAGTGTGCTCGGTAAATAAATTGGGTAGGTTTCTTGTGACTTTATCAGAACAATTTCATCACAGAAACTGTAGATACACTGAGAAAAGCGTTCTGATGACTTCTAAAGGATGTTTCCATGTTTAGACTAGAATGATGTGAAAGGATCCATGAGATCAAATCAAATTGGCGATGAGAAGAAACTTCTTATACACCTGTGAGAGAAAGATTTGTTAGTGAGAGAAAATGTTGATCACAAAATTGGTAGCAGGCAGGCAAATTGAGAGTATATTGGAGAGTTTAGACAGCCAATGATAAAGACAAAAGGATTGGGAGAGAAATAAAAGTCAAATAAACTGTAATTTATGTATGGATTTAAAAGATTTGACAGCAACTGGATATGTAGTTGAAGAGAAGAAAGCTCTGTCCACTTTCAGTGTTTGTTTGCTGAGCAAATTTTTATATTTTTAATAATTTTTATACACTCTATTCTAACTAAATTTGAATATCCTTAGCTAACCTATCGAACGCTAAAGTTTTGAGAATCGTGTTGATATGATGATGTGGGCTACTAGCATTGGAGTCTGGCAGGGTAGTAGACAAAAGTCACCTCTCCTTTCCATTTAGTAATAATATGCCTGCAGCAAGCTGCTGCTCATTCTTTGCAGCTAGCTCATGTGAAGAATATGAACGAGGAGGAAAAGAGTAGAATAGAAAAGGCACACGCACAGCGGCTATCGCTTTGTAGGTATAGATGAGTGGAGACTTAAAGAGGTGGTAGTGCTGCCATTGTCACTTGAGACATTAAAATTTTGAGGGCTAAGTTATACAAATCAATTTTTCTTTTTGAATGTTTGTTTTTTGAAACACAATCTTACTATATAGACATGACTGTCCTAAAATTCACTATCGCAACCAGACCAGCTTTAAGCTCACATCCTGGATTTGCTTCCCGAATGCTAGAATTAATGGTATAACTAATTTAAGTGTTTCCACCTAGCCATAAGTCAAATTCTTACCTTAACCATCTTGTCACTGAAACAAAATGACTCTTGACTCCTGGAAAGACAGTGACTGGTCTGTAGAGAGTTGTTATATCAAGTATCTATCCTAGTGATTCTTGATCCCTGGTTACTTAAGAAATGTATCAATATTGAGATTGTTGATGCAAATCCTGCTTCCTTTTACCCCACTCTACTATACAACATCTCCTTTATTAATAATGTGCTTCATTTGTTAAAACCAATGAGATAATCCTGAGAAATTATACAAACAATCTAGAATAAAGCTACAACAAAGGAAACAGGAAAAAAATCATGAAAAATATAAGCAGACATACATAATCACATATGAAAAGCATTCAAAACTGTTAAATATAAGCAAAAGATCAGTAAGTTTATAGATAATCTACAAACAGTGCATTGAAAACTAAAAACAACCTAAAGAATATATAACGAAACAAACAAAGAAAAAAAGAAACAAACTAGCTAAACTAAAACAAGAAAATATGACTTCCAAAAAATACCATTTTTGTGTGTGTGTTTTGTATTGACCTATCATAGGTGGAAAAGGGACTTTCCCTTAAATGGGGTTCCAATACCCAGATAACTACCATTGGAGGAACCAGTACTTCTGTGTGTGAGTAGTTGTCAGTTGGAGGTACATTTTGAATTAATCAGGAGGGCTTTTGTTTATTTCTCCTCTTAGCATTGGCACCACATCTGGCTTCAACTTCTGCAGGCCCTCTGTATTCTGTCACAATTTCTGTGAGTTTATATGTGTGTCACTCTGTTGTGTCTGGAAAGCACTGCTTCCTTTCCATCTTCCATTGCCACTACTGACTCAGAGCATCTTATTATCTGCTTTTCAGCATAGTTCCTCAACTTTGAGGGAATCAATTACATGAAGACATCTCATTTAGGATTGAGTGTTCCAAGGCCTTTTACTCTCTGCGCATGGACCATTTTTAGGTCTCTATATTTATTCCCAACTACAGTAGGAGGAAGGTTCTATAATGAAGACTGAGAAAAGACATTTAATCTGCAAATACAGCAGGATGTCATTAAGAGTCATTTTATTGCTAAGTTCTTATAGAGAAATAGTAGGATCTGATTTTCCCCAAGGTCCATAGCCTGTCTAATCTCAGGATCTGGGCTACACATTGTCAGACATGGGTTCTGTTTCATCAATTGTTTTTTTTTTTTAAATTCCTAATGAGAAAGTGATTGATTGGTTACTCCCATAACTTTCGCCTCACCATAGCATCCTTTTAACATTCAATCAGATCTTCACTGAGTGCATTGTAGCTGATTTGTTTCCTTTTCTGTTCTGGAAACTTGAAAAATACCATCAAGTACTATAAATACTAATCAGTAGTGGTAAAGATACTATATTGCAAAAACATGACTTCTCTGTGATTAATAATATTTGTAAGTGTTATCTACAGCAGTAAGTTCTTAACATCCCATTCTACAGATCAACCAGTAGCCTTGGTCATAGATGTGAATAGCTTAAATCTAAGAAGAGCATGCAAGAATAAGAAGTGACTTAAGTGAGCAGTTGGGAGAGAGAGAGAGAGAGAGAGAGAGAGAGAGAGAGAGAGAGGGAGAGAGAAACAGATTTACCAGAACAGTTTTATAGAGACAGGTTAGAGTGGATGACAGAATGAGCCAGAGAATAAAAAGAAGCCAGAGAGTAGAACAGATTCTCAGAGTTAGTTTGAGGCCAAACAGAGCAATTTAGTCAGAAGACTATTCAGAACAGTCGAACCGGCCAGCTATAATTCAGAAAGAACTAGAAAGAATGAGCAAGCCTCCCAGACAATACATATGATAAACAAAAATATATTTACATATAAAAGAATATATTCCATATTTGTCCTTTTGGTTCTGAGCCACCTCATTCTCACTGACTTTTTTCTAGGTCCATCCATTTATGTATAAATCTCATGATTTTATTTTTTTTTAATAGCTGAGTAATAGTCCATTGTGTAAATTTACTACATTTTCCTTATCCATTAGTCTGTTGATGAATATTTAGGCAATTTTTGAATTTTGTATATTATGTATTGAGTAACAGTAAACATTGATGAACAAGTATGTCTGTAATAAAATATCAAGGCTTTTTGGTATAAGAGTAGCACGTTTTTTGCACAAGAGTGCTATAATTGGATCTTGAAATAAGCTATTCCTGGCTTACTGAAAAACAGCCACACAGATTTCCATAGTGACCGAACAAGTTTACACAGTAGATAAGTGTTTTGCTTTGCTCTAGGACTTTTCAGCATGAACTATCATTTGTATTATTGATCTTGGTTACTCTGATAAAAGTGATAAAATGTCAAAATAGTTTTGATTTGCGTTTCTCTGATGATGGAGGATGTTGACCTGTTCTTGAGTGTTCTCAGCCATTTTTTTGGGGGGGTGGATCTTTTGAGTTTTGCTCCATATTTCATTTTAATAGGGTTATTGGGGGGTCATTTTATGATTGTGCTATCAGTTGTTCTGTTCTGAAAGTCTTTTAAAGTCCCAAAGAATTCAAGAATTTTGCCTCTTTATCTTCTATCAGATTCATTTTTGCTGGCCTTGTGTTTAGGTTCTTGATTCACTTAAAGTTGTAATTTGTACAAGGGGATAAATATTGGTCAACTTGCATTCTTCTACATTCAGCCATCAAGGTTGAATAGCACAACTTGTTGAACATGTTGTAGTTTTTCCAGTATGTATTCTGGCCTCTGTCCAAAGGCATGCTTTCAAATGTGTGTCAAATTGTGTTTCAGTCCTCACCTCAATTCTATTGATCTACAAGTTTTTTGCATGCAAACCACATTCTGTTTTATAACTATAGCTCTGTAGTACAACTGAAGCAATTCTTTACTGACTTAACATTGTTTCAACTACCTTGTGTGTTGTATTATGAAGACAAAATAGTTTTATGAACAATTGTGTTGGAAGTTCAATGGGGATTTCATTGAATCTGTAGAATGCTTATAGTAGGATGTCTATTTTCACTATATTAATCCTACTGGTCCATGAGCATGAGAGATATTTTCATAGTCTGATATCTACTTCATTTGCTTTCTTAAATATCTTACTTTTTTACTATACAAGTTTTTAATTACTTCATTTTATTAATCTTGAGGTTTGTGGGGATTGTTTTTGATTGTGGTTGTGATTTATTTGGTTGGTTTTGTTTGTTCATTTGAGTCTACTGTGAAAGGTTTCATTCTAGGTCTATTTGTCATTTGTATATAGTAAGGCTACTGATTCTTGTATGTCAATTTTGCACTGTGCTACTTTCCTGAAAATGTTTATCAGTTATAGAAGTGTTTGGTAGAGATTTGGGGGCATTTATGGATAAAATCATATTGTCTGCTAATAAAAATAGAGTGACATCTTCTTTTCCTATTTTTATCTTCTTTAATTATGAAATTGCTCTAGGTATGTCTTCTTGTACTATATCAAACAAGTATGAATGGAATGCATAACGTGTCTTGGTCTTGGTTATAATGGAAATGCTTTGAATTTCTCTCCATGTAGGTTGCACAAGCATTGGGCTTGACATAAATTACCTTTTTATGATTATACATGTCCTGTACCTCCCTAGATGTAATTTAATAGAATATGTACTTAAATGGATCATAGGAAACCACATGATACATTAACATGAAGTTATAGGAATTTAAGATTAGATTTTGTTTAAAGACTAGATATTCAAATTTACTGTATGTAAACAAATAATATATTCAAATTTAGAATTCAGAAAATCAAAATATTTAGAAAACCATAACTATCATTTATTAAAACTATAAAGTATGTGGGTTTTTTTTGTTTGTTTTTTTGTTTTTGTTTGTTTGTATCTTAAAGCTGATCTTGAGCTTAAGGCCAGATGTTTGGCCTGGTGATTTTCATTCTTATAATTTCAACATCAAGCAAAGTACCTGATCAATTATGTTCAGGTACCTTAATTAAATTGATAAGTGTAGTTTGAATCTTAAGCATGAAGTGAAAAATCCCAGATCAATACATGTTTTTACTCAGAGTATATAAAATGATAGTTCTGAGGAGTAAAACACACGACTAAAATATTTATTATAGACCTATTTGTTTTTTTATTTTGTTTTCATATTTAAGACAACATTGGTGAAAAATAGATATAAAAGGATTACTCTTAAAGGAACAGAAAGAAATCATGTCAATTAGAAGTGTAACATTTTTGTCTGGAGATTTCTGCTTTCTTACATGTCTTCTAAAACCCTATCAATAAATGACAGTTATCCCATTTGTTTTGATTTGAAAGTCATTAGTTTCATTATTTCTTTTTGTTTTTCGCATATTAGCTAGTGTGACAATGTTTGGAGGTTGGCAGCCAATTTGTACATATTTTTACAGCTTAACTATGTTGCTAATATACATGAAAAAAATTTATAAAAATACAAGAAACCAAGTTAATTTTTATTTTGAAATATGATGGAATTTCTATTCATATTTAGCTATCTTTGTTTATTTTGTATCAAAATTATTATAATATAATTTGTGGAGATAAGATATACATATACAATTCCTTCTGGTGAAATATTTAAAGGCTGTTCTGGATCTTTTGGATGTAGAGATGTAGAGAGAGTCTAGCCAAAGAGTTATCAAGTGAGACCTAAGAGCTAAAAAAGGTGAGAGGAAATTCACACAAAGAAAAAGGCTAGTTCTTACTGAACTCAGTATAAAGGAGACCCTGGGTCAAATTCCACAGAGTGCCAGGTTTCTAATTGATTGTGAAATCCAGAGAATAACAGTCAGGGGCAGTTTCTCCTGGGGATATTAGGGTACATAACAAGTTACTAGTTAAAGCTTTGTGTGAGAAGTTTAGAAGTAAGGATGAAGGTCTGCTAAACTAGGTAGTTTCTTCTTAAATCTCGTAAGACTAAACAAATCAGTTTTGTATTTGTTCTAGAAGACTGGGCTGAGGAAACTCAACTCATTCACTAAATAAATATGGTTAAGGCATAGCAGGTTCCAGGAACTGTGCCAAGCCCTGTGATTACAATTATGAGTGAGATATATTCTTGCCATTCTAAGATTTACTGTCTGGTTGAGAGAAAGAGATAAGTACACAAAGAATGGTTTACATATTAGAAACTACATTATCAGTTAAAGTGTTGCTGGAATCAGCATATACTACTTCAAAGACTTTTTAAACCATGAATTGATAAAATATTGGGATTATCATATTGGGCATATGATGATCAGAAAGGGCACTATTTGAAAAAGCATCACTTTCTTTGAATGAGTGTTTTGTGATAATCAAGTAACATAAATCAATGCCTTTTCCTCTTATTCTTTTTACAATTTCTCATTTCTTTATATACATTTTAGCTCAAAGTAAAGAGGTAGTGGTGGTCATGAGATCCTTGGTTAGTCAAAACAGAGATGGAATGTTTTCAGGCAGCTCCATCAGGAGAAGTATGCCATGGCATATAAAATATAAGAGGGCATCAACAGTGGCATGATTATCAGAAAAACATTAGGAAAGCTTGCTACTATTCAGAAAGCTTGGTTGACTATGAGTTGCTGTATAGATTTGAGAGTTAATTCCATGAGAAGTAGCCTGTTGTGAAGAGCCAATTCTTTAGAAGGATAAGCATTGTATATTTGTAGGAGTTCTTCACAGACTAGTACCAGACCAAGAGTGGCTCCAAGACAAGAGCCATGAGCCACAGAAGGAGCTGCTGTTTAGATAGGTTATTTAGAAAAATATTCCGTGAAAATTTAAATTAAGGTTTGCCACATGGAAATACTCAGGAGGAATAGACTGGTGATTGAAGGTTATGAGAAGAGATGTAGCATTTCCTATTGTAATGGCGTCTTTTGGAAGAAACCCCCTTTCTAGAAAAGCGAAGTGTTTTCTTTGGTACTCAATCTGACTAAAACTGACCCACTTACACTATGAAATATCTGATTTATTAAAATTTCACAAAAAGTACTATAAGAAAGATATGTAAAAATAGTGTTTGACCAAGTATCTGAACTAGCCAAGAAGACAGATACAATTAACCATTGTACTTAGGAAGTAGATTCTAAGCATAAGGATACTTAATATAATTATGTTTTAAGCTGTAGACTTAATATTCCGGATTTGGAGTAGAGAAGACTTAAACATGACAGCTCTACTGATATAGTACTAGCCAACTATGGTATACCCCTGAGTTGGATTTTTCTGCCTTTAGAATGGTGTTTCAACTACGGAGGGTTTTGAGGATGAGAATGTCCTTCAGTCTTAGATCAATAGAACTGAATCAAATGAATAGACACTGTGTCCATTATTAGTTGATATAAGTCTTCTTCAGAAAAGGTCATAGCTTTAAGAAAAGCAGCTCTATTAATCTATTCAATCTTTAAAACTTTGCTAACTGGAACTGTTTGCCAGAAGAACTCTTAGCATACTGTATAATAAATCTTTCATTCCTGGAACAAGAGTTGTAGCATCTATTATACTTGGTGATGGCACACCATGATTGAGTCTAGACAATGCATATAAATAAAATGAATGTGCAAGTGAACATATATAACCGATAAGATATATACTATTTGCACATATATCCTAGTGTGGATGGCCATAAGTGAAGACACTACCCATCTATAATGGAATTATGCCCGTATCAACCTATTTTAAGTTGAAGACGGATTTAATACACACCAACTACCAAACCTAGAGTTAGGTTTTTCTTCTTAAATGTGTTTAGCATATTCATTTTGCCCTACAGTTGCATATAATTACACAATAACTGAAGGGTTTTGCAACCCATAGGCAGAACATTATCAACCAACCAGACCTCCCCAAAGCTCCCAGGGACTAAACTACCAACCACAGAGTGAATGTGGAGGGATCCATGGCTCCATCCGCATATGTAGCAGAGGATAGCATTGTTGGACATCAATGGAAGAAGAGGCCCTTGGTCCTGGAATATAGTAGGGCCCAATGCCCCACTGTGGGGGAATGACAGAGCAGGAAGGTGGGAATGGATAGGTGGGTGGAGGAGAACCCTCATAGAAACAGGGGGAGGGAAGATGGGATGGGGGTTTTCCAGAGAGGAAACCAGGAAAGGGGATAACATTTGAAATGTCAATAAAGAAAATTTCCAATAAAAATGATAAAGATAAGATATAATTTAAAGAAAGTATCACATCAGAATTGGAGAAAACAAAAAAACATGGAATGAAAAGATTGAAAAAGAAGCATAAGAAGAATCAGAGACCTACTTGTTCACACAGTGAGGAATCTCATAAAACACTAAACTAGAAACAACAGCATAAGCATAGAAGACCTGGAACAGACCAAAAATATATATATTGAGCAAAAAGTGACTTCATGGTTTTTTTTTTAGCATTCTTTCATATTAATTTTCTTTCTCTTGATGAAAAAAAATCACTAATATTTGAAATACTTGAGATGAAACAACTTATTTGGCAGAAATCTCAGCAAACATAACAAAGGCTAGACACATTTATTCTTAAATACACCTTAATATGAAATAACACTCAAAGGAAGCATGGTGTAGATGTAAGATTACACTCCAGATGCAGATGTAAGATTTTGCCTTTAAAGCCACTTACATATACAGGACTGGCATTTTTTGTTTTCAGCTTATAAAGTGGCTTTACACACTAAATCTCACTTAGGAGTTAACTCTATCAATTGACCTCATTTTACAGATGGTAAATAAGAACTTCTAAGAGGTTATCTGGGTTTCCTAGATAATGCAGTTGAAAATGAGAAGAGACAGCCAGGATCCTAGCCCAGCTTCATTAGCTCCAAAGCAACTGCCTTGTCTGCTTTGATCATACCCAGGTCCTGGCCTTTGCAACAGAAACTCTTGGATACCTGATTGAGGCAGACAGCAGTGAAGTACGAACACATCAGAGCTAAACTATTTCTCAGCTTCACAGCTTGACTTACCAGCTATTTCAAGGCAGTTCCACTTGAGTGGTTTGTACTTCTGGCTTGCTGTGAGACACTAATGATATAATCCGTTTTGGAAGGTGATGATAAAAGCTAGGTTATGATAACTCTGTTAGGAGTTTCTTATTATTGATTACTTGTTATAACTTTCTGTTTCATTTTTATTTTGTTAAGAAGACATAATTCCTGTGATGAATACCAAAATGAGATAAGTCATACTTAGATACATGTAGACACACATTTGAACCTAAATCATGGTCTCTTAATCCTTCTGGAGTTTTAATGTCCAAAAATGAACCTAAATTTCTGATACACTGAGATTCTCATTAACTTTGCCAAGTAAAAGCCGGGCTTTTGTGAAGGGTCATCTTTTGAGTCCATTTTTCAGTCAAAATAATCTTTGACTATTAGAAATTATAATGAGCTTAAACTTTACCTTTTGCTCCATTTATTATTCTTCAAAATGCAGTTTAAGTTGCATTGAAATTGTGTACTTATAACCCCTTCACTGGGAGTCTGGAGGGCTTAAATGTAGTCAGTTAATCAGCACCACATGGAGTTTGTATGTTTGCAACAAATTCCACTCCTATCACCATTGTGAGACACTCATGGGTACATTCATTCTGATCTGCTTTACCAGTACTCTAGGGTATCACTCCTGTGACTCATATGTCAAACTGGCAGTGATCTACAGGTCAATAACCTGGAAAGCTGATGAACTCTGAGTTGCCGAGGCTGTTATTAACAAGAAAGTCAGGATGTTAAGTCTGAGAATTTTCCAAGCTTGCACACAGTTACATAAACATATTGGAAAGTTTTCCTGAAAGAGGCATATATAAGGTTTGAAAAGTATGAAATAGCTCATCTAGAATTAGCTTTATTAGTTACAGAAGCTTTCCCAGGTGACAGAGTTTAGGAGGATTTGACTTTACTTTAAAATATACACTTTATATATTTTTTTCTCAATACAAGTGTATAGGAGAAGTTTAACATTTGGTTCTCTGACTTTCAAAATTGTCAAAGGAAAAGAGCACAGAAGCTCTTTGAAAATTCAAAGGACTTCCAAGAGAGGGACAACATAAGAAGAAGATACATAGGCACAGAAGTTTTTTTTTTTTGTTGCTGTTGTTTTTGTTTTGTTTTGTTTTTTTGTGTTCCTTGACATTACTTCTTTCGTAAGGACTTGTGATAGTGATCACCATTCCAGAATAGTGGTAACTTTAGGTGAGCAGGAAAAGGTTTGTTCTTTGCTATCTTTCATTTTTTTCTGACTACAGTAGAGAATCACCAACTGTATTTTCAGCTGTAAGTCAGTTAACAGACATTTCACTCAAAGAGGTTTCAGTCTTGGGAAACTTAAATGTTAATTTTACTATACTGCTACTATTATATGAGAGAGACTCAGTATATTAAACACTGCTTTTTTATAAGTTTGTATAAAATCATAGGTAGGTAGTTCACGCTAATACAATAAGATGTGTCTTTTCCATGAATAACCAGTAATGGTCCCTGTCACTGTGCTAAGTCAGTTAGGTAACTGTAAACTTAGGTTTTCCAATCACCAAAAAGAAGCAGTAATCCAGATTAATGCAAATTCCTTTTGAACAAATATATATTATTAAAATCGTAATTCAGTGTTAGAGTGGGATCTTTCAGTTTTCTGGAGCATTTTATTTTATAAATGATGAGGTAATAGCTCATTCCATCTTTCCCCTACTAAATTCTGTTTTCCGTGGCTTTCCTTTTCTCTTAGGGATTTTTGAAAATGATTATATTTAGAAGTAGTGGGATTAGTGGACAACAAATACCTACAACAACAATATATTTATGAGAATATCTAGGATATCTTTAAGTGATAATAACAGGTATTATTCTATTGTTTTCTGACTATACTCATGATTAAGCTTGGGCCTAATTTAAAACTTAATGTAGTATGTTTATTTTTCTTTCATCATGGACACTTGAGATGTATCTTTGACCCCTTTGTGCTACATTAATAATCTCCTCTTGTATTAATTAATGATTTGTCATTCATTGTACAGACCACCACAAGACCCTCAGACCTATCTACCTAAATTATATAAGCATATACAGGTGGTCAATAACTTTGTAGTAGAATTTCAGGACACTTGTCATGGAAAGTTTTGCCTCAAGGAAGTGATTGTGACCCAGTATATTCTTATGTTCTTTTAAAACCATAAAAATTAATTAACTAATGAATTGAACAAATATTGTTGCAAGTAAAAAGTTGGTTACTTTATTTAAGATACAAGCTATTATGGTTACTAGTGAAATGTTGGATTTAAAGAGACCACTGACTGAGGTTTTCCCTCCATTTATAGTATTTTTGTTTTGGTTAGTATGCTATTTGAAAGCCTCTAAATATGCCTGTTTTAAGCTACATAATAAATATCATAAATGTATGATAACATTGATGAAGGAAAATCTTTAACAAAAATGCTACCCATAGTTTAAAGTTACCTAAAAATAAACCTTTCCTTCTATGGTATTTATTTGCTATTTTTCTTTTTTTTTCTTAAATCTAGAGTTTTATGTATAAAGATTCTATGATACAGAAAAGTCAATTAGTAGTAGCCTGGGGCTAATAGCTGAAGCAGGTTTTAGACTAAGGCATCTCTGACTTCAACATTTTGAACTTTGGAGTTTTTTTTTTTTAATCAAATCATAACTTTTACTTATTCACACATCCTGTCTTTTTGAGTTTATTTGCTAGTTTTCTAATGTTACAAAAAAATCCATTTGAGGATTTGGTGGTATTTTTCCTTAATAATTCTATGATATTATTTTGAAGTTTAAAGATTTATTTACATTCCCTTTCCCCTTTCTTTTTTATTTTTTAAATAAAATTATTTTATTTATTTACATTCCAAATGTTGCCCCTTACCCAGTCCCCACCCCCAGCCCAGAGTTCTTCAGGCAGTTCCCTTCCCCTTTGTGTCTGAGAGAGTATTCCCTCACCCTTCCATCCATACCTCACCCCTAGCATACTATTTCCCTGGGACATCAAGTCTCTGCAGGATTAGGCAAATCTCCACTGAGGCCATATAAGGCAGTCCTTTGCTACAGATATGCTGGGGCCCATAGACTAGCTCTTGTATGCTCATAGTTTGGTGGCTTAGCTTCTGGGAGCTCTGGGAGGATAGATACATTAAAATGAATGATATATTTCCTACACTATCATCAACAATAGCTATAAGAAGGTTTTAAAAAATATTCAAGCCTTTATAATTTGATAATGACACAAAGGTCTTTTATAAATTGCAAGCCATGTGGTACAGCAATTTTCATCAGAAATTATTCACAAGTGAATAAGTTCATACTTTGAAATAGTATAACTCATGAATAACATAATAAGTTCAACACTATCATAAATAAAATGTCATTAGCTGTGTACTATCAGTCCTGTATATTAAGACACCTAGTTGGTTTATAATGAGGAAAATTTTTTAAAATGTTATTCTTAATTATTATTCATTGCTATTCTAAAACAAATACTTAAAACAGCTATTTCTATGTGCCTGTATTTTTAACTTGAGCATGTCTTCTAATTTTCAGTGTATTTCTTTAATCTGCATGATACTCATATGCATTTAATAATCTATGCTTATGATTTCCACTTACTTATTACTATGTGGATTGTACTTGAACTGTGAACATTTTAGGGTCACACATCTTCCCTAGATAATATGTGTTGGATGTCAAAGATAATCAAAAAGACATCAGAACATGGATGGACAAGCTGGTGAGATGAACACGTGAAAACTAAAATATTCAAAGAACATAAACAGAGGTAGAATTATGTTGTTTTATAAATGTGCTTGAAAAATCAAGCTATATAATATATATATATATATATACATATATGTATATATATATGTATTATATATGTAATCATCTGTGGGCATAATCAGGACAATTTAAAATATCTGACATTCAGAGTGGTGAAAGCAAATAGTGTTTAAGTAACATACATATCATTAATCATTGTGTATAAGTTTCCTATAAGTAAACAGAAGTATAAAATATAAGATTTCATATTATATAACCTTTTCCAATAGTTATTGTGAACTGTCATTTTAATCACAGTGCATATGAAAGCATGGTATTGTTGGTCTCTTTAACTCTAAATCATACCTAATAAAGCACAAATATTATATATTAGTTAAACAAATTAGTATATTTTGTTTGATAGACTTTGTGTTTATGTTATATATTATGAAAAATAGATAAGGCTCGTAGTAGGATACTAAGGAGATTAATCCTACTATGGCAACGTCTGAGTCATGTGTATCTCATGGATACCATGCCCTCAGCTTCTCCTTTTCCAGACTTCAATTTTGTGAAACAGTCTATTAAGCCCACAGTTAAAATTGTTTGCTGCTGTTAAAATTCTCACAGCTGAATTGCTCCTCAAGTGACATTTTTTTATGCAAAGCATTAAATATAGTTTTAACACTTATAATTTCAAAGTCTACCCAAAATAAGAGACTAATAAGCAGACATTTGTACAGATATGCACAGTTCATGACCTATTAATAATTTCTTTATAGTAAAAGTACAGCTTTATGGGTGATATTTTTAATTTAATCATTTATTTATTATTTATAAATAAATACTAATTTATCTGTTTATTTATTTACACTCAGGTTTTATTTTCCTCTGATTCCATACCTGTTCCCTGCCCCGGTCTGAATGAGGATGTCCCCACCATGTATCACCTAGCCCACCTGAGCACTAAACTCCAGTCTCTTGATGGTCCTCCAGTTTCCTGGGGATTAGGTTCATCTTCTCTGACTGAACCCAGACCTGGCAGTCCTCGGCTGGAGGACTATATGTGTTAGAGGCCTCATATCAGCTGGTGCATGCTGCCTGGTTGGTGGTCCAGTGTTTGAGAGATCTCAGGGGTCCAAGTTAATTGAGACTGCTGGTCTTCCTAAAGGGGCATGCTCATCTGCAGCTTCTTATTTTATTCCAGATATTTTTGGTGTTATTTTCTACCTTCTCGTACAGAGTAATAAAAAAAATTCCAGAAAAACATGCATTTTTCTTTCACGTTGATCAATCACTTATCTTTATGACCTAGTCCTCTATGTTACAGTCAACAGTGAAAACATTTTTCAAGTATTTATTTCATTATTTTCATAGCTAAAGGTAATAGATATGCAAAGGACTTACAATTTTTGGATCCTTCCATGGGCTATGCAAGTGTTCCTTAATACCCATGTTACTCTGTTTATTATTCCTTATGCATTGGATTTCTTTGTTTGAAGTTTATATCATATCCCTCCCATAATCTTTTGATTATTCTTGTTCTGCTCTGTCCCATTCTTTCCAATGTGCATGTCAATCGTATACTTACCTTAGTGAAACACTTGTTGAACTCAAATTTACTCTTCTTTTGTGCTCATTCTTCTTTCTAGCCATGTTTACCAAATATATTTAGAATTATTACATTCCGAAATATCCTGGTGTTGACTACTAACTAAATCAGAATTGTATAGTCTTCTGATACAGTGTTGATACTCATTGAAACAAGTAAACTTACCAGTTTTAAATTTACTTAGATTGTGTGATATCATGGTTCTTAATTTCCTATTCAGTCCATAAATACTTCAATATTCTCTATTCTTTCAATAAATGAAAGTTATTAGAAACTATTGAACTTTGGAATCAGAACCAAATTCAAACATGACTTTTGTGGGTTCTACTCTAAATAAGGAACATGAATAAGTATAATGGCATAGGAAAAACACATTTTTCTAAAAGTATCAAGTCTCAGAACTGAGGTTAGCTTGTGATAAATAATCAAACGTCTAAAAAACTGTCAGAAAGACAGGCTGACACAGTCACTGTCATACTTAGCCATTCCTAGCATCAGTGGCAAGAAGTAATACTCAGGTGGAAGGGAATTATTGGATGTGCTGTTGCATGTCCTACTTTAATAAAGGTACATTTTACTCCTCAAATAAGTGCAGAAGATCATCAATTACCTATGTTGCAGCAGAATTTCCAAAAGATCAACATATTTTAAATAAATATAAATGACTTTGAAATTATAACCTGAAAGAAAGTTTTAAGGGTAGAACAGAGTTGGGAAGTATCTAAATATCTTAGATTAGCAGAATAAAGGTATAGACTATGTCATGAGATGGTATAATCTTATGCAATGGGTAAAGTAAAACTTTGGATAAGATGACCATGAGTAATAATCAGTCATAACAGGATGTTACATTGACATTAAGAAACACATACGATGGGGAATGGGAATTGAAAGTACATAGCTCTGAAGTAGAAATGTTCTTGATATGCTACACTGTGCACATGTGGCTAGAACAAAAAGAAAGGAAGCAAACTTGTAATAGGATTTAGAAGCATATATATTTAAAGGGATAGTTCCATTAAGTTGTTGAGGTATGAAGTTGCCAAATGAAAAACGAAGAAAAGCACAACAAAGCAAAACAAATACAAACACAAATTCTAGGAAAATAAAATTAAAAATCAAGAGTGTTTGATAGTGATTCAGGTAAAAAATGCTGGTAACTAGTTAAAATGTTAGCAATAGAAACTGTTGAATTACACGGTAAGTGAGATATTGGCCATGAGGGTTAGAGTAATGAAGTTACACACCATCATTTGGGTTCAACAACAAAAGGAATGCATAATGGTTCATTTAGGGTGAGGGCTTTTATGAGAAAAGGTTTGTTAAAACTAATTGATGCTCACTTTTATATATGGTATGCTTTCAATGAATATCATGTTTTAAAGTGAGGGTAAAAAATTAACGTTAGAATTTAAATTATATAGGTAGAATAGAGGTTTTCTGTTTTTTAACACTTTTATAACTGACTTACTTTAATTATTTTTTTCTTTTTTGGTTATTTTATTTATTTACACTTCAAATGTTATCTTACTTCCAGGTTTCTCCATCCAAAACCCCCCATCACAGCCCCCCATTGCTTCTATGAGGATATTCCTCCACCCACTCCAGCCTCACCTCCCTGCCCTAGCAGATCCCTACCCTGGGGCATCAAATCTTCAAAGGACCAAGGGCCTCCCCTCACACTGATGCCAGAAAAGGCCATCCTCTGCTACATTTACAGATGGAGCCATGGGTTCCTCCAGATGTATTCTTCAAATCGATGAAACTAGAAAACATCATCCTGAGTGAGGTAACACAGTCACAAAAGAACACACATGGTATGTACTCACTGATCAGTGGATATTAGGAAAACTGCTTAAAATACTCATGATACAACTTACAGAGCATATGAAGCTCAAAAAGAAGGAAGACCAAAGTGTGAAGGTTTGGTCCTACTTAGAAGGGGGAACAAAATAATCATAGGAGGTAGAGGGAGGGGAAGACTTGAGAGGAAGAGAGGATGGGAAGGGGAAAAGGGGGTGGGGCAGGATCACATGCAGCGTGCCCTCCCCACCCCCCACCCCCCACCCGCCTTGAGCAGGCCTGAGAGACATTGTTTACCACAACAGACCAAGTGATAAGGACCTAGGTGGAGTTACCCACCTTGGAGGTGGAGTTACCCACCTTGACTGCCCCTGGACTTGCCTTGAGACATCTCTGGCTGTGACATTGACCATGAACGGATTATCCCACCCATCTCTCCCAGCTGAAACTAAGAAGGGTTTGGGCAGGGGTCTTTCTCTTTAAATTGAAAGTTGAACATTAAAGCATTGAACCTTGATCAGAGAACTTTGTCTTGGCTTCATCTTTTCTCGCCCTCCATCCTCCTTTCGTTCCCAACCCTTTTTTCAGGTGAACCTTGTTGACTTGTGGCCGCCGGCAGCTACAGTTCAGGAGAAGACGAGAAGACAGGGTAGATAGATGTTCAGAGGGTCAGGAAATTGAACAAAGATGTGTAGCAGTAGGGGATGGAGAACTGGGGGTAGCCAACAGAATGTCCCAGATCCCAGGAAAGGAAAAGGATCCCAGGACCCAGTGGAGATGACATTAGCTGAAATACCAAACAAAGGGGAGAGAGAACCTATAGAGACCATATTCAGAGGTTAGGCATAGTCCCCGGTTGGGGGATGGGGCTACCTGTCCCTCTCAAAATTTTAACCCAGAATTATTCTGGCCTAAAGGAAACACAGGGACAAAGAGTAGAGCAGAGACTGAAGGAAAGGCCGTTATCCAGAGACTGTCCCACCTGTGGAGCCATCCAATATGCAGCCACCAAACACAGTCACTACTGCTGATGCCAAGAAGTGCTTGCTGAGAGGAGCCTGATATGAATGTCTACAGAGAGGCTCTGCCAGAAACTTACTGATAAAGATATGGATATTTGCTGCCAACTATCAGACTGAGCACACAGAGAGAGAGAGTTAGGGGAAGGATTGAAAGAGCTGAAGAGGATTGCAACCCCATAGGAAGAACAACAATATCAACCAATCAGAATCCCCCAGAGCTCCCAAGGACTACACTACCAACCAAATAGTAGAGATTTTCAATGACTGAGCTCACAAAACTTTTTTGAAGGAGAGATTCTGAGATATTAGGAGATTTAACCCTTCTAGAATGCTGAACAGTATAACATCTTTTATCCTTAGGTCATACCTAAGTACAGGATTTTGGGTTATAAAACAAAAAACAAACAAAAAAACAAAAACAAACAAACAAAACCAAGACAGGCACTCTGCCTAAAGAGATGGAATGCATGCTTTATGACTCAAAAATCCATGGCTAGATAGGTTATAGACCATTGGAGAGAAACCATTACTATTATTCATAGGTTTTCACAGTCACTTGCATACTTACTTTTGTATTCACAGATCAGTGAATTTCATCAAAAGCAGTGTATTTTGCTTTACATGGTGATTAATAAGAGGACTCAGAATAGGTCAACATGCAGAGAATATGAGAATGTGGAGTTTTCAACAGTATGGGAGGGATCAAAATCATACGTACCTTACACAAAGCTCAGGGATCATTGCACAAGATGTATGAAGATCCAAACAGTATACTTTGGATATGAAAGGGCCACTCTATATATGAGCTCATGGCAGTTATACAAGACCTACCCAAAATCACACCAGCCATAACACCAGTATTGATAGTAAATCGGTTCTGGAAGTCCTGACCTAGCTGAGGAAATGCAATTGATGCCAACTAGAGTAGGGGGAGTTTGTTTTCTTCATGAATGTAGCCACTAATACACTATACTTACTCCAAATATGACTTCACACCACTCATAAGTTGGCATGACTTAGTGGGCTTCCTAGGTTTTATATAAGAGCACGTGAACCTGGGACGAAAACATAATAAGGAACAGGAAAGGAACTGTAGCAAAGAAACTGAGGAACGGACTTGATAAAATACATTATAAGCACCTGTGAAATCTTCAAATGATAATTCAGTCACTTGCAAATAACAAAAGAGTGGCCAGAGAAGTTGAGGGAAAACTAGGACACTATAATGTGTTAAAATCCAAGATAATTTTTGCTTCAAATTAGAGATAGCAACTGACAGGGAAATTATGGTGTGTCAAGAAATATGAGGACTAGCAATTGGCTATTACATATAGCAACATAGGTGTCAATCATTCCTACATATTAATGTAGGAACCATTAGTGACCTTTGACAAAAGAATTTAACTGATCTTGTGATAAACTCAGCAGAAGTGTAATTATAATAAAACAGAAAAGAAGAGTCTAGCCATCTCTTTCATGAACAGTTTGAAAGAAAACAAATAGACACACCCACAAATACTGTCAAATGGTTTATACTTAAACCAGAAAAAAAACGTCATGAGCATACACTGGAATAACCAGAAGAGGCAAAAAGAATAGGCACTTTCTATTAGGCTTAGGCTGGTCTGTAGGCTGGTGTGGTGGAAGAATGAGCTTAGGTAGCTTAGGAGGCGGTATATAGAGGATGAGAGGGCTGTGATTCGAAACATGGGCAAGTATCTGTAACAATAATCTAGATGATAGAAAGTAGGAACATGAATTCAAGCAATGAGTAGACGCAGTGGTGAAATCAGTAAGAGGATTTTGTTGGTTTTGGTTTTATTCTAATTGCTTACATTTTTGTCAATGAAAACTGGAAATGGGAATGGATAATGTAGGCTGAGGCAACATGAAATTATGAACTGAAAATTTACACAGTGGAGAGAAGTAGAGAAAAGACAATATAAAGTACTGGTGACAGAATTAAGGTCTACATAGATCTGTGATTATAAATTCTAAGTCAGTAACTGCAGCAGCATCACTGTGACAAGATCCCAAGTAAACATCCTGGACTGTTTTTAGTGTCATCCCTAGTGTACAAATTTATTCTATTTTGTTCATCTCATTTCTTCCTCCAAGGAAGGAAAGGGGTAAGAAAGTGAATAATGTGCTACAGATGTCCCATATTGTTCAGATGTCCCATATTGTTCAAAAGAAAATCCATAATTGATTTTTGAAATGAAACCTTTAGTAATACAAATCTCAACTTTGACTTTTCCCTGTTTGCATTACTTGGTGTTCTATGGTAGATAAAGGTTCATACTCGAAACTGACCTTGGGGCAGTCTTTTATCCTCAGAGAGTATATTTTCTAGTTTATAAAGAAACCACAATAAAATGTAAGATACACTTCATGAGGCTCATATTGGAAATTGCATGAGACTGTGTGGCTAACCTGCATAATGAACACATTCATTATATGTATATTCATGCACACAAAATAAAATTCAATAAATATTGACTCCTAACTACTTTCGCCATGATCATATGACTTATTTCATGTGTATATGTTTTTGTACAAGAGACCAAGAATTTTTCCCATATTCTACATTTAATGCATACAAGTTAATTGAGGACAAGACAATGTGAAACTTGGTTTTAAATTTCTCATAAAATGTAGGTGACAGAGAGCACTGAATGTGTATTTTTAAAAATCTGAATTTTACATATAGATTTTGTTAATATGTTTCTGGTATAGATGACACATTATTTTTTATAGGGTATAGATTACAGAGTTATATTGTCCTGGAGCTTGCTATTGTGATTTGAAGGTGGAACACTTTCTCAGATAATACTGTGAGGATATTCTTATCAGACAGTAGTGAAGTTGTCACCACATACATCCACATGCATTATCCTAAGCTAAACACAAACAAACTAATAGAAAGAATGTTCTTCTTTCAAGGGAAAAATGAAATAGATGCTATCAATGCACTGCATTAACATGTGATAGATACATTTGTATTACTACATTTTATCATAAAATTTTGACCACTGTGTATATTTTCCTGCTTTAAAATTTGACATAGAATATGTAAATAAAATTTCTTTTAGAATTATTTTCAATGTGCTATATTGTAGCCAATTTGAAAAGCAATAATAAAATACTGAGAGTTGACATTCTAAGCCTAAATAAAAATTTCCTCATATACATATCAATTACCACTCAGATGTTTACAGGTTTCTACAGGGAGAAATTTTATGCTTCTGAGAAAACTAATTATGATATACAATGAGAATTTCAAAACATATGCCAATGTCTCCAAGGTCAATAAAACTACATCTTAGTCTTACAACTTAAATTATTTAACTGTGAAGTATAATTCTTCTAAGCTGATAGCAATGTAAGTTGGCATTAGAGCATCTCAGCCTTCCCTAAAGACATTGTCATATGCACAGAAAACATCTGTCAACAGCAGAATAGAAAAAGGAAGAAAGAGATTCTGAAGTCAAAGATATTCTCAAGGAGATTTTTCAAATAATATCAGAACTAGTTACCTATCTGTTTTATTCTAGTACCTGAATCTACAAACTTTATTTATAAAACCATCTTTAGTTTTTAATTTATATATTTTTGTAGCTAGTAAAAGATGTACAAATTCTAACTAGATAGACAAGCTAAGGACCAAGTAGAAACAAAGAACCTCAAAATGATTTAAAATGGTATATTATACAATTATGCTGAGGTAATGTTCATAAATGTGCCATTGTGTGTGCAAAAGGGAAAAAGAAAATGAGAATATTAATTGTACTTCTGATCTATTTTACATATCTTTTGTACTTAACGTGGAAGGACCATAATTTTCATACCACTAGCATAAATGTCAATGAAGCTAAAAATAATAGTTTCCAAAGTAATTTGATCTATTCCATGCCCCTATGAGCAGAATTATTGCACCATCACAGTAAATCTGGATTGTACTTAAGAGTTTCTTTTGTGATTCATATTTATGCTTACATAACCAGACAGACAAACCACCACATATCTCTATTTCTTCAGACTTTAAGCATCAAAAGTTATAGTTTGTAACCAGGAAGGAGGTACATATCTTTGATACCAGAACTTGGGATGTAAAAGTTTTACCTTGAGGAATAATAATTCTCCACGTCTCTGTATTCATTAATTGTCTATAGTGCTTCATCAAGGGATGGGGCACCATGAGCCTTTTTGTAAACATTTACATTATCATGTCAATTGTTATCATCACTGTGTGATTTATTTGAGCAGTCACACTGTTAATATTTCATAGCTGTAGTCTTTCAACATAAATACAACACATATTATTGCAGTAAATAGTTTTATCCTCTGGCTCATCTATTTTTTCCCGCACTTCCATGATATTCCCTGAACCTCATGTATAGGGGATGTGGTGTAAATTTATGATCTGGGACTAGACACCCCAAGATGAATCATTCTTTGCATTTTGACTAGTGTATTTCTGTAATTGTCTCAGTCTGTGGTCAAAAAAATTCTTGGGTAAAGGCCACAAATTACATTTATTTATAGTTATGGGGGTAAGTATTTATAATGCAAATTATACATTTTATTGGTTTACAAAAGTGGCAGTAGTAGTTTGTCCTCTAAGAAATGTGTCATCACTAGTCATGTGTAGCCAACTAGGTTTACAGTATCAGGTATGACTTTCATATTGTTGAGTGGTACATAAATTCAATTAGACAGCAGTTGGTTAATACCAAGATTTTAGAACCACTATTGCACATTTAGGAATCTTAGTGATTGTTGTGGTTTATAGGCATCACTGATATTGCTTTGCTTTATTTGCAGGTGGCATAGAACCTTCTGGTTCTATAAAGGTTACCACTTAGGAATGAGGTTTTAGGCCTGATCCTGCTAAAATTCTTTGGGCCTGTATCGAAAGTATGTAGTTTCATTAGCAACAGGGACTTGCCTTCAATTACTAAGAAGCAATGAAAGGAAAAATAGTAGCTTACATAGTTTGTGAAGTCTCTTAAATCATTTGACAAAGGAAGATTTACAGACTCTCCAAAATCTTAATAAAAGCCTCCACAACATCATTCACAGAAATAGATTAATATCCTAAAATTCATGTGGAACCTTAGAAGAGTTAATATGTCCAAAACAATGATGAACAAAAAGAGCAATGCTGGAAAGATGACTATTTTAGATTTCCAGATTTATTAAAGAGCTAAAGTAATAAAAACAGAGATCCCATTGTTTGTTATATGTCTGCCAACTTCTGTTAAAGCACATAACTCTTATTTTTAAGGGAATTAAGTAGAAGTACATTTTTTATACAAATTGCATATGATAAAAATATCAGGTTAGAAATCTGAATAAACTTTGATACTTTGATAATGGAAAAATGTGAAAAACTTTTAGAAGCATGTTAAGGTACCAACACTGCACAGTATTCGCTGGAACAGAACCGTGATACCTCAAGAAATAAAGGTAATAATGAAGTAATAAGATCTTAGAAAATTAAAAAGCTCTGACAGGAAAAGGACACAATTAGCAAAATGAAAATTCAAACTACAGAATAGAAAATAATACTTGGGCAGCTAGTCATCTTTGAAATGATAAATATCCTGAGTGTATAAAGAAATTGAAAAGGGCTAAGAAAAAAATAGTGTTTTGCCATATGATCTGACAGATATGTGTCAAAAGTACAAATGGCCAATAAATATATAGAAAATCACTCATAATCCTTAGCTATAAGCAAAATTGAAACTGAACTTTCACTGAGATTATACATCATACCAAGAATATTTGTTCCTTGCCTTCACATATAAAACATGTCCTTGTACTGTGAGGATTTGGAGAAGATGGAACAATTTGGGAGGAGTGTAAATTAGTATAGAATTCATGAAAACTAGAGTGCTTCTTCATTACAAATGTTCCTCCAAAAATTAAAGATATATAAAATTGTGAAGCAAATGATGCCTGCATACAAAATTAAGCCTCAAATATCATTTTTTATTGTGGCATTTTCATAAAACCCAAGACACAGAAATTATCTAGTTGTGGTTAGACAGACTAATGGATTAAGAATCATGGCAATTATACACAATAGAGTTTTGCCCAAGAGTAAAGAAGTGGAGATCATGACAATTTTAGTTGAAATTGTATCCATATATTATCAAAAATTTTCAATTTAGAAATAAAAAAATGGAGATTATTATGTTAAATGAAATCACCCAAACAGAAAGAAAAATTGTGTATGATTAAGTTGTTAATTGAAACTATGGGTAATAAAACAAGAGACAGACTAATAAGGAAGGGTGAAGGGATCTTAGAGGAAATGAGGAAAGTGGAGGAAAAGTGATGGAAATCAGGACAGTAATAGATGAACAAACAGCTTTACTCCTAGAAAAATTATGTATGAATATAAATAAAAAGTGGGATCATGTAATAGATTGTAGCAGTATACACAATTGACCATGATTAGGTCCTACACTGCTAGGTTCTAGCTATTAAGAAATCTATTTGTGCTAGAGAGATGGCTCAGCACTGACTGCTCTTCCAGAGGTTCTGAGTTCAAAATCCAGCAAGCACATGGTATCCCACAACCATATGTAATGGGATCTGATGCCCTCAACTGGTATGTCTGAAGACAGCTATGATGTACTCATATCAATAAAAGAAATAATTAAATCTTAAAAAGAGAAATATATTCTAAATAGAAAATTGTGAATATCTTCATTTTCATGTGTTTGCAATTATATATTAATGAACTGTCAAAATATATAAAAAATGTATATATACTTATGATACAGCAAAATGAATGTTTGCAAAAATTGCAAAAATAAATGTTAAGTTTCAAGCTGCAGGAAAAAAACATCATTTAATAGATTAGATTACAGGGTTGGATACTTGGTATTTCCTGTTCTCAAAATTTACCACAGTGATATAGTAATCAAAACAGGGTGATGCAGGCATAATTCTAGACCAGAGCAAGAGACCTTCATTTCAGATATAATTCTTGGAGTCCTGAATTCTAACAACATAGTGCTGTTGGCAATAGGGGCCCACTCATAAACCCAGAGAGGTTACCAAGGGACAGCACAAGTATAGCCACCATAGCTCATCAAAGTGAATATCAAAGAAACTGAAGTTGGACACAACTCAGAGATGAATGGATGATGAGAAACCCTGCCTGCAACAGATGCATCTGTAGATCCTGCATCTATGGCTCAGGAAATACCATCAAAGGTAGAAGAAAATGATTGCAAAGGAGAGTTTACCAGGAACTCTGCCATGTTACAGTCTCTCCAAGAAATGGCTGCATAAACAAGACTAGAACAATGGAAATGTTAACATGGAAGGAAAATAATTTTGTAGAGTAATACACCTGACAAAGAACTACCAGCAGTTAATGTCTTCTAGGTGAAAAAGAATTAGCATCTCCCAAGGATCAGTCCCTTACTGGTTGTCCACTTTAGAATGGTTACCCCTGAGTCCACATACAATAAAAGTAGACCCAGAGAGTTTATTTATATATATTGTACATACACATAATAACATACATGCACATAATCAATCAATTGGTCTGTCTATGTTTGTGTGTCTCTCTGTGTGTGTGCGTGCATGTGTGTGTGTGCATGTGCATCACTAATTTAAAAAAAGTCTATCACCTTGAAGGATTGGAGGTCATGAAAGGAGTTTGAGGGGGGAAAGAAAAATGGTGTAATTTTGCTTCAATTAAAGCCATATTCCCACCACCTACAGTTATAAAGTGTACAGAGATAGGAAGGATGTTGGTGGCCAAGAACTGGGACAAGGTGTTTTAATCATTTTATTTTTATTTTGAATTACAGTATTATGAAGTGGACACTTGAATTCATTTGATAGCCGAAGGCTCTCTTGAAGTATCAATCTGTCTTTCTCAAGCTCCCAAGTGCTGAAATGACAAATAAGAGCAACCATGCATAGTACACACACACACACACACACACACACACACACACTCACACACACAAACAATTCTACAAGAATTTTGAATACTGGCTAATTCTGAATTTAAATGTACCTATAGAGAGGCAAGATCTCTTCTCTCCTCTTAGATATGTAGCAGAGGCCTTTGAACTAAATGATGAAAGACTTATTGGGAAAGAAAAGAAGCATGCCAATATTCTGTTAATAATTAAATCTTCACTTGACTGTAATTTTTATGGAAAGGAATGAAAATATACCACAGCAAATAAAGGCAATGACCTTTTTACCTTTTAGAGATATTAGACATGACTACTCTTCTTGGTTACAGCTGCCTTTTTAACCTACCCAATCACTCTCTCATTCAACTCTAAGTCTATAGAGAAAGTGAAGTAATTCAGAGTGAGAGTGATTCACTACCCACTGATGCCCAGAACACTTCTTGTCTGATTTTGAGCATGGTGAAGTATCAAGGTTTAATCCACTTGACCACAGACCACCTTTGCCTCACATAGCTTAACTCCTTCTCCTGTCAGAAAATAAGGGAGCCACTTCTCTTGCTACTGCCTAACACATGGTTTTGTATTGAAATCTCCAAGAAAGTTATCTTTGGGTGATAGTGGATTTGTGTTGCTGTTTCTGTTCTCATAACACTTTATACCTTTGCAAATTGATACTCATATAAAAACCTGTAGTAAAGTTTCCTTGAATATCCTTTTAACAATAAGTGATAAATTGTAAAATTATAAAACAAAGAAAAGGGAAGGAGTGTTACAGGAGCGAGAGACTCTAACATATCTTTTAATGAGTTAATTTAATGTAAGATAAAAATTATTCAGTAACATGCAGTTTATACAGTTTATCTTGGATTCATATTCATTTCTACTGTTCAAATTGCTTTTTTTCCCTCGTTGCATGAGAGGTATACTACACTGTCACATTTGAAATGTATGCACTATGTTTAGGTGAATGAAGAGTTTTATGTCTGCTATGCTCAGGTAAAACTTATCTTGGCCATAATGTTAAATGTTTGGAGATAGCACATTCTAACTTCTCCTTTAAACTCACTACTACTGAACTGTGATTGAAGAATACATAAGATTATTTTATGTTCCATAAGTTTTATAATAGTCATTAAAACATTACCAGCAAGTCAAAAATCTGGCTTATAAATGGGGACAGTGGAACAGTAGTTAAGTGTAAGTAAGGTGATGCAGCATGCTCTGTGACAACATTGGTACTAAAATGTGTTCCCACTACATGCATAAGCAGGCTTATACTACTACTTCATTAGAAAGACTGCTTATAGTGTAATAAAATTACTATCACCAAGGTAATACACAGAGAGAGGTGAGCAAGGAGAAAGAAGGGTGAGCTTATACATTGAGTAATGAAATTAATTCCACACATGAGCACATATGCCAAAGTATTAGAAAAGTCATTACTGTTGTCATAGAAAAAATCCACCAGCATATGAGAGTTACAGTAATTCTCAAATTAAAAAGAAAAGATGTGGAAGAAAGATCAGAAATCCAATTAATATTCTCATTTTCTTTTCTCCTTTGTGCAGCAAATGCTACATTTATCATATTTTAATTGATGAGAAAGGCAATTTATATGAATAGACAGGCACTCCTGAGATTGAGCGCACAAAAATATATACTATGATTTATTTCTATTTAAGGTAGTAAATAAACTCTTTATCCTTTGAGAACAACTTACTCAAAATTTGTATTCAATGGGTCTTCTTCGGCTAATGCCAGTCTGCTAGAGACTGTTTTCTATTTTTCAGCTTGCGAGTATGCATACATAAGACGAAGTCATTTGGTCTAGGATATAAATAATTGAAATAAATTCCCTATTTCCTGATTTTGTCCATGAACCATATTTAAATGCCAGCTACGTTATAACCTTCAAATAGCTCAATACCAGTACTTGAGTGTGCTGTTAATTTCTGCATTCAAGTAAATGCAAAGAACTTTGCCATTTTATTTCAATTGCTTGCGGCTTTCAAAATATTCACTCAATAATAACTGTTAACTTCTTATTCCAAAATAATTACAAAGCACAGAAAAAGAAGTGGATAGCTTAAAAGTCTTTGAATCCAAACCAATAGCTAGAGGGCATAGAAGAATTGCAAAGAACAATAGAAATATAGAGAATTGAAAATATTTTCCATATGTATATCATTAAGAACTTAAGAGAACTGTATTCATCAGTGTTTCCAATTATGTGTGCTCATAAAATATCATAATTAGATTTTATACAAATAATTTTCTCATTGCTCAATAGGCCCAATCTTATTATTTAGCTTTTCTGGAGGCTACCTATATTAGTTAAACAACACACTTTGCTGGTTGGCTGAGTGACTGATTAGTTGGTCCAAGTAGTGAAAGGAATCTGTGCCTTAGGAGAATAATGAGTTTCTAAGAAGCAGAAGTGAGGCATGGAGTCGGGACTTAAAACTGCATGATTTGGCTGCATGCTTGAAGAACAATTTCCTCTCTGTTCACTTGGCCAGTTTTGTGCATAGTAGAATGTACTCTGTTCCCAGCACAGTGATTACTATTAGAGTCAGATTGTTTCTTCTACTTCCAGAAAAGCTAGCAACACATCAAACATTGGACTCTGAATTGACTTAGGAGTCAAATGTCTCATTCTTATGCAAAAAAGCATGAAATACTTATTTAAAAATAATGAAATAATCATTTAATGTACACAAAGCAGTTGTAAATTCTATGGATTATTAAAAATATGGAATAACATAGCTTAAAGGTATATGCATCTTGCTCAACAAAGTTCTTTATTAAAGAAGCTTCCCAACTGTAGTGTCTACTTTTTCTCACTTCTTTCATGTGTTGTACTTACAGGGAGCTGGTGATCAAAATGATATACTCAGTATCACTGAATAGGTTTCTTTATCCACCCCACTTCTCCAATTATTAACAGAAAGAATAGATTAAAAATGAACAAAATGGTCTCTATTTATTTACTCTTTTGATACAAAAAGTATTTATTAACTAAGCTTATGAAATATAAACAATATACATTCATCAACCATGTCAGTCTAACCATTTTCAACATTCTAGGAGAGAATTTTAGGTTCTCTCCCCTATCTCTCTGTCTCTGTCTCTCTTCTCCCCGCCATGGTGTGTGTATGTGTGTGTGGTGTGTGATGTGTGTGTGTGTACACATGTGACCATATCTGTCTGGAGACAGACATCCATCTCAGATGTCATTTCTTTGCAGCTTCTCATCTTGTTTTTTGAAAAAAGGGTCTCTCACTGTAACTTGGGTCTCTGTAATTAGTATAGTCTGGTGAGTCTACTGAATCCCATGAAGGCACCTCCCTTTCTTTACCTTTGGGGATTTGTCTATCTATCTTACCGAGTATTGGGTTTGAACATTCATTTCTGGCCTTTTTAGATGAGTCCTTGGAATGGGATTTTAGTCCTTGTGTTTTAAGGCAACCACTCTATTTACTGAGACATCACCACATTCTCCATTTGTAAATGTGTTTTAAATTGACATTCAAGTTAAACATTACTAGAATTATTTTTAGATAATTTTGACATTTTATTGTAAACAGTTTATTGTAGCAAAATAGATACATGAAGAAATTTTTGGGTGTCATTTTCATAGGTAGTAACTCAAATTCTTCACAAACACAAGTGAAAGTCAGCAAAATATTTAAGTATATAAATTTTAGGACATATATGTGTAATAATTTATCATTCTTGTGGCTAATTATTAATTTTTTACTAGTATAGAAAATTCACTTCTATATTTATGCCTTTTCTAGTTCCATTCTTTATTTTTGAAAAGATAAAAATAAGAGATAAGCACACAAAAAAGGAATTTTTCAGCTGAAATATTTCTTAATCCCTATGTCTGTATTATGATACAATCATATAAAAATTAAACTTTGACTTACAAAATCTAAAACAATTTTGTAGATAAAATGAATATAAAATTATTTCTTGACTTTTAGATACAAGTTTGGAAACTTGACTTGTGGTAAAAAATTCATATTTAATAATCCTCCAATAGTGGTAGATTGAGTCATGCAGGAACTCATGTGAATAGCTCTGATAAATTTCACACACAATGATTAATCTTTATCTAGCCTCTTCTGAAAATATCTCTGTTACTGATAACACACGGTGAAATAAGGAAACATCGCAACTGTAATTTATGTACATCACTAATATCATCTCATAGGATATATATTAGCTATCAGTATTTCATGTAATAATCATGAAATATGCTACTTTATATGCTTTTCTGATTGTTTAAACTTTCCATTTATGCATGTTGAATTTTCCACAGTTTAGATATTATCAAATATTTATTGCTCAAAGACATCTTAAATGTAGAATTTGCTGCTGTTTTTGTTTGGTTTTGTTGCCTTTTCTTCTCACCAACAAACATGTCTCTCTTTTCCTCTTACAAATTATAGATCTGTTAAAAATTCAATTCAATTTATGACAGCTAGAAGTTACAATTTTAAAAAATCAAAAACAAATGACTAGCTTTTTAAAATCTAGAAGTATGACATGTATACATTTTTACACTACGGCTTATAAAACATATAAATACATGTAATACTGTAACACAACAGTAAATGGCATCTAAAGTGCACAAAATTATTTTGAAAATGATTCACATATGTCTTTAAAATACAAATATCTAAATACATATAAGCAAATGCAAGCACATAGAAATATAGTCTATAAATTTGAACTTTATAATTGTTGCATCTAATACTTAAAATCTATTTTCTGAGCAACAAAGATGTGTATGCCCCATGATTACATGTGTCTTTCTTCCTGTTCCAGAGTATTTTAGACACACTGTATGCTCCTGTGTCTAAGTATGCCTGGAACTTTCTAGCTTGATCTATGTTCTTGTTAAACCTGAGATCCTTCTGATCTGTTCTTCCAAGTGATGAAATTACAAGACATGGTACCATGTCAAAGTTATGATTTCATTCAAAGACACATTCCAGACTGAATATTGTAATATGAGGAGCCATTCATATATTCACCAAATGAATTATGTGCTAATCACCAATCCCACAATCTTAGTAATGTTTAGATTTTATTCTTACTATTTTCAGAAAAGAATACACAAATAGTGAATATAATGTCATTATCACCACCTATTAATGAAACAGTCTATTATTAGTGAAAAACATTACTTTCATTTATAGTGTAATTACATAAAGAATATGATTGTGTAGAATAAAATAAAAAACAACCACTATCTATTTATAAAGTGTGAACTGCTATCTATTGGGAAACATGACAAGTTTCTAAAATCTCTGAATATATGTTTTGTGAATATGAAGAGTGTTTTACAAAGACTGTAGAGTAACAAAACCAGCACTAAATATTCTGATTTTTATGACATGTATTTAAAGTATGTTTAATTATTAAAGCATCTTACAGTCAATTACATACATGATGAAATTTTCAACATAATTTTTACAAAGTATTACTTCTAAGAGAATATCACTTCTATTGTTGATAACTGAGTAAGCAATTAAAATCACAGTATAAATGTCTAAAGCCATAATCAAATTTTACATGGTATGGAAAATTAGGTGCAGGGTCTCAATAATACTAGGCAAGTGCTTTACCACTAACTGTAACTGTGCCCAGCAATAATAACGTTAAAGGGTCAAATAAGTATGCAATAAATTGACTCATTTTGTTCTGGTATGTAATTTTTCCAAATGAAGTTTGGGATGTATTCTAAGAAAGTTTATATGCCAATAATTTATTAAATACTATGTTTGGCATTCAGAAAGATAAAGTAAAACAAAGATGGCATTATGGATAAAAACTCATTAGGACTTTGGAATCTTCACTGCCTTGTCTAGTATGTATTTGGATTATTTGAAAGGAAAATAATTCACATTTCTCAGCATATGTAACTAAAGTCAGTTATTGCATTTCATAGGCTGCTAGAACAAGTTTGGTATAAAATTCATATGGTCAGAAGAAAAATTGTGAAACATGGAGTTTAATATCACAGAAATTCTCACTCACTGCACAGGCAAACTTACCCTTCCAATCTCACATCTGGCAGACTTCGGTTAAGGGCAATCAAGTCACTGGCCATGAGGTTAAACTGATTGATTTTAAACAACTCTTTCATTTTCTCTTGGTCATCTTTTGGGATGAGCACAGCCTTTCCCATTTCTCCTGGACCCTCTTGGTTTCTTGAAATAACAGCTGCAAGAAAAATAGAGGTACAGACAGAGTAAGCTCTGATCCTAAATAAAATTCCGTTATATATTAATATTTAATGATATAACAGTCTAAACTATCTTCGACAAACTACATGTTACACAAAGAAACTCTCTATGCAATATTTCAAGTATGAACATAGTAAATATGATCTAATCAGTTACTAATATTTAATAATGAAACAACATAAAGAAATGACACTTGAAGAAGAAATGACACTTTGCAGCATATTTAACAGAGATCGGTGGCCTTGAAGAATAAGCTAACCAAAATGCCTTTTAAATATATACCAAGATTAAATTATCTACAAATCCAATTAAAACTTGATGTTTCAATACACCTTTATAATTAGATATTTACAATAGCAAGAGAGATTGATATTTCTTTGTCAAAGCATTTTGAAATAGCATAAAAGGAGTTTCACAATGGTGAAATATAATTTTAAGTGTCAAGATACCTAAATGTTTCATATTTGAAAACTATAAACAAATATCACAGCTTGATAGTCCATTTGCAGAACTAAAAATTTGAGATTACTCTCAAATACACTTGCCATTTCTTCTAAGTAATCAATATACTAAACTTCTTTGCTGTTCTAAAATACGTTTGAATGTGCATATAGATACACATATCTAGATATATAGATGCTAAATAGATAGATAATTTATAAATTGGTGGATAGATAGGTAGATAGATCAATAGATTGATAGATAGATCACAGGTAGTTATGCTTAAACAACAAAAAAGCTAGATTAGAGATGATGTTAGTATACATTTAAGATACTGCTCACAATAGATATTGTTATACTAAAATTAAGTGGACTCTGGCCAGGGAAACAGAAAGCCTAACTAAAGATTTTCATCTCCTGCTTCTCTCCTCTAAATCCAGTACCCTAATCTCATCCCTTGCTTTATAGCAGATGACTTGTAGCCTCCTAACCCAACACCACTTGTCCAGTGGATTGTTCAGATATTCCCCTTCAAAATTGTCTCCCACCACTAATTTTTAATTCCAGATGTCAACTCCAACAGTCATTCCCTTAGAACCCATAAGCCACTCGAACCAAAGAATCATGTCATCTGCCCAACTTACTCTACCTCTCCTTCCTATAAATCTAATCCTCAAGTCTCATGCTTAACTCTATAGACGACCAACACTGATCCCCCATTCTTTGTCACCTCATCTAGTGATCCAAAAAGGAGGATCACTAGAGGATCTAAAATCTCCCTCACCAGCCGTCTTCTCTACTTACACTATAACAACCAATAGTAATTCGCTGTGATTATAACAGCCAAATGTGGCAGAAAAACAAGTAGACTAGGCAACTAGGTAGGAAAGTTTCACATCTTCCATCTCCCTCCTCCCCTCCAAATCTAGTCACCCAATCTCATGCCCAGATCTTTAGCAGATTACATACTGTGGCATCTCCTCATTCTTAGTCCCCATTTTTAGGGACTAAGCAAATTCTTGTGGAACACCTTGATTTCTTCCCACCTTTGGATGCCTTACTCATGCATCCACATTTCTAAATGTCACCCATCAATGCCTAGAAACTTATTTTATAAAGAACCCCTAATGGCTATATTATCCAAGATCCTGCTAGAAAACACACAGCCATCACACATTCTTATAAATCCGAGGTAAACGGAAACAAAAAACCAAATAAAAGCAACCCAAATATCAGCACCTAGAATCACAGTCTCCCCAAACACAAATGCCTATGTGTTAGCATTCAACAATAGCCAGGACAACATATCCTAGAAGAGCACAGCAATCCTATTATAGTATAGGCTCTAGGGATCAAAGCATAGAAGAAGCAGAAGACAACATCCTTAAAATTCTCTTTATAATAGATGTCCTTAAAAGGAAATTAGTAAGTCTCTTAAAGAGAGATGTATGAAAACACAACCAGTGCAATAAAAGGAATAAAATAGCTCAAAATTTGAAAGAAGAAATAGAATCGATAAAGAAAACCCAAATTGTGGGAAATCTGGAAATGAAAAATTTAGGAACACAAACATGAATCTCAGAGGCAACCCACACCACCAGAATACAAAAAGTGGAAGAAAGAATTTTCAGACATTAGAGATACAACAGAAGAACAGATACATGGGAAAAAAAAGAAAAAGTTAAATCTGAAAACATCCTTCAACAAAACATCCAGGAAATCTAGGACACTATGAAAAGACCAATTCTTAGAACAATAGGAATAGAGGTATAAGAACAAAACCTAAGTTGGAGACCAAGAAAATATGTTTTAAAGAAAAGTCACATAAACAAATTTTCCTAACTTAAAGGAGATGCCTATAATGGTACAAGAAGTGAACAGACATCAAATAGATTTGACTGAAAAGAAAGGACTCTCAGTATATAATAAGCAAAACTCTAATGACAAGAACAAAGAAAGCATATTAAAGGCTGCAACGGTAAATAATCAAGTAACATACAGAAGCAGACCCATTAAACTGACTCCTGACTTATTGGTGATTCAGAAATTTGGTAGGGCATGCATTGATGTTCTAAAGACTCTAAAAGACCATAGATACCAGCAAACACTGCATGACTGCTATAACCAGCAACACTTCCAATCACTATATATCAAAAAAATAAGACATTCTATAATAAACCAAATTTAAGCAATATCTATCTACTTATACAGCCACACAGAAAGTCCTGGAGGGAATATGTAATTGTACAGAGGTTAACCACACCCGAGAAAACACAAGGAGTAAATAATTTCTGAACAGCAAATCAAAAGAGGCAACACACACACACACACACACACACATGCACACACAAACTATAATAATATATAGGAGTGAATAAACATTACTCATTGATATATTTCAGAACACTGGTATCAATTCCTCAATTAAAACATATAGACTATACCCTTCGGCTCCTTCAGTCTTTCCCATAGCTTATTCATTGGAGTCCCTGGGCTCAGTCTGAAGGGTGGCTGTGAGGATCTGCATCTGTATTAGTAAGGTGCTGGCAGAATCTCTCAGGGGACAACCATAATAGGCTCCTGTTAGCAAGTGCTTCTTGGCATCAGCAATAGCATCTTTATGGAGTGATATATGGCTCCAGCTACAAATGTAGCAGAGGATGACTTTATCTGGCATGAATGGGAGGGGAGGCCCTTGGTCTTATGGAGGCTTGATGTCCAGCATAGGGGGATGCTAGAGCAATGAGGAAGAAGTGGGTGACTGAGTGGAGAAGCACCCTCATAGAGGAAAAGGAGAAGAGGCATTGGATGGGGCGGAGGGTTGTAAAGGGAAACTAGAAGTGGAATATCATTTGAAATGTAAACAAATACAATAATTAATAGTAATAAAATCCATATAGATAAAGAGGATGGAAGGAAAAGTAGGGTTCACCCTTCTGCAGCATCCAAGAAACACATTTCAACATTAAGGATAGACATTAACTTAGAGTAAACAGATGAAAATGATACTTCAAGTAAATGCATGAAAACTCAAGCAAATGCACCTATTCGAGCTGTGGTATATGTTCTAAATCAAACGAACCTAACAGACATTTAGACCAGAACGTGCCATCCAAACACAACATGTACCTGACAATATAATTTAACACAAAGCAAGTCTCCAGAGAATCAAGATAATTGAAACAATACCCTTCATCCTGTCTGACTACTACTTATTAAAGCTGGATTTCTTCCCCTCTACAAAACGTTTTCAATGATTATTTGGGAGTTTCACATAATGTGCTCTGGTTATATTCACTCCTGCATCTACTTCTCATGTCCCTCCCACACGTCTTTCAGAAAGAATAGAAAAGAAAACACACAATTTCCAATTTGTGTTGTTCATATACTCATTGAAGCTTGGTCAAACTCCCTGTGGCCAGCCCTTTAAAGAAAACCAAGTTGTTCCCCACCCTTAAATTTGTCAGAAGCCATCAACTGTGAAGAGCTGCACATCAGGATGCTTATCACATTTTTTAAGCCTTCTCTTCCATGACTTCCTCTGTTTCTTTCTTTTGGGGCCTGGGTGAAGCATCATAAGGGAGAGAAGTTGGTACAAAAGTCTTTGTCTCTCATTCTCAACTGTGAGTCTGCAGTCATCAATAAGATTTCAATAAAAGCTTTCATGCCCTTTAGAGTCAGGGGCAGCACAGATCATGGACATTTGTATAGTTTCTGGTGTCAGCACAGATCCACAACCTCAGCATGCGGGCATTGCAAACTATGGATATCAACATGGCCCTAGCCCAACAGTACTGACACCAAAACGCCATCAAGGCCCTCTGTTACCGTGCAGGCCATTAACAACGCCTCCAGCAATATGACTACAGGCAGCAGCACAGACCAAAGATATGGCCTTCGGTGGTAACATGGACTACGGACATCCACATGGCCTCATGAGGGAACACAGACCTTAGACATTCACATAGCAATCAGTGGTAACATGAGGCCAAAATCCCCTAGCTTCAGCAGGACTACAGACATCAACTGGGCTCTCAAAATCAGGACAGACCTCATTGTTCAACATGGTCTCAGGCTGCAGCACAGGCCACGAACATCAACATGACCCCCAACCCTGACACTAATATAACCTCTAGACTTAGCACAGATCACAGTTTGTCCACCCAGCCTCCAGCAGAAGCAGGGACCACAGACATAGAGGTGGCCTCCAGCATCAGCACAGACCATGTACCTCAGTATTAACAGAGTCTAGGGCTGCAGAAGGAACCACACATATTAGCATGTCCCTTGGCTGTAACAAGGATCACAGACTGGGCTTGTTTTTCACAGTTGGGCTTTTCCATGGCAGCTGCAGGGTGTAAGGCAGGAGCAGGAATGGGGACCAGTTTGGTGGTATCATCTGTCATCCATACACCAAGCTCAACATAGCTGCTATGGGTACTCACCTGTCTCCTGGTATCAGATACCTGGAGTCAGGAGGGTTTGTGGAGACTTTACTAGGTCTCTGACACTAGCCCACAAGAAGCCATGTGTCATCTTGGAACTGCTCTGTGGTATGTTGGGTTTCTTTTGTTGTTGTTGTTGCTTTGTGGTTGTTATATATCATATATAATATATAAATTATAATTATTATATTATAATATCCTTAGTAATATGTAATTATATAATATATCTTATACATATATCTTATATAAGATACATTATATATAAAATTATGTAAATAAATTATAACACTGGATTTACAAACTGTTGTAAGGCATCATTTGAGTGCTAGGAATTGAATCATGGTTAAGATCAGCCATTCCTCTTAAGTATTGATCTCCTATCCCCTAAAGCTTGATTTCAACAACAGAAGCAACAGAAAGCTTACAAGCTCAATGGAAATTGAATAACTCATTAATGAAATAAAAATAGATCAAGACAGAAATTGAGGGATAAAGGACTTTCTTTTTTGTTGTTTTGTTTTTTGTTTTTTTTTATTGGATGTGTTATTTACATTTCATATGTTATCCCCTTACCCCATCCCCCACCCACCCAGGAACCCCCTATCCCCTCACCCCTCCTCCTGTTACTCTGTGGATATACCCCTACCTACCCCCCTCCCACCTCCCCACCCTCATATTCCTACCCCCTGGGGTGTCCAGCCTTCATGAGACCAAGGATCTCTTATCCCACCTATGCCCAGCAGGGTCTTCCACCCTTACATATACAGCTTAAGCCATGGATCCCTCCCTAAGTGCTCCCAGGCTGTTTGTTTAGACCCTGGGAGCTCTAGTTGGTTGGTATTGTTGCTCTCCTCATGGGGCTGCAAACCCTTTCAGCTCCAACAGTCTTCACTCTAACTCCTCCATTGGGAACCCCACGATCAGGACTTTCTAAAGAGAAAAGAAGTTTTTATTTTAAGGGAAATGTGAAATGACTTTCTAAGTTTACTTTGGATTCTGAAGTAATAACATAATCCCGGAACAGAACACCTAACAAATACTTTTTATGGATTTTTTCACAAAGTTTTACTGTAACTTTATTGATAATAGAATAAATGGATTTTTATCTGATAAAAATGTATATCATTCTAAAACAATATACTACAAAATTTTGGCATAAAATGCTAGCATGTTTTTAAGTTGCCAAAGCAAGTCTGGCTTGACATTTTATTAGAATACGGTTTGCAAGGGAGACAAATCTCTTTTTATACTCTCAAGTATTGCATACAGCCAAAGAATTTAACATATATATGACATTCTTGCAAGAGAAAAGCACACGTTTCCTTATATGAGAACAGTAAAATATTTAGAAGTGAAAAGAAGATAAAAATAGGCTTGTACACCTTTCTGTGGATGCTGTGGGTATAAAGCAGGACAAAACAATTTGGATAAAAAAGCCAATAGTACACCAGTGGCTAGGAAACACATGGGAAATTTCAGCAAATTTAAGATTTTGAACTAGTGTTGACTTTGGGTTTCAAGTTGTTGATAGAGACTTTTCTACTTAGTACAGTGAAGAGGCCAGATTTATGACAGGCCAGTTTATCACCTCTTTTATTATGTAAAACTTAGGATTAGAGGTCAGAGAGTGCCCCCTGTAAGTGTTGTTTATTAAGTGCCTACATATTAAAATAATAAAGGTGTTAAAGTGGTATATTTTGAGGAGATATATTCTGAACACCTGCACTCCTTGTAACTGTGACAAAAATCTATTATACTACAAAGAAAAATGTCATGGCAAACACAAATTTTTTGTGGTTAAATAATGGATGTGTTTAAAATTTCCTGTGTAGGGAAGGCAAGGCCTCAACTATCATATCATGTGGTGAGTATCAAGTTAAAGTGTATATTTGTTTGTGTAACATATTCAGAGAAAGGATGATTTCCTTTTAGCATTATATGGTTTGTATTTTCATTTGTAGTAGTAAGAATTCTAGAAACATGTTACTGTGTAAGAAAGCAAGAAAATTAAAATAATCATAAACAACGCCCTTAATGAAGAACACTAGGCACACGTGGTTGTTTTCCTTAGCCATCTCATTGTCTTAGTGGGAAAAAATAGCAGCTTACTGTTTATCAAAATTTGTATCTCCTCAAGTTCAATGCATTTTTCTCCATCAAAGCTAAAAAATGTATTTAATATTTCAAGAATGTTTTGTATATATCTGTGGGAAGATCTACTGGTTGTTGTTTCTTACCTTTCTGAAAGGAAAAAAAAACAGTAAGTAATTATAGTGTGGATTTAGCAATTTTTCTACTTCTTTTTCTAGATTGTACCTGAAGGAATGCATCTTGCTAGTGGAGCAAATAAAAGAGAGAATGTTCCTTTAAATAGCATAAAAACAATATTGGAAAGAATAAGCAATTTGGCTATGTGGTTTATTTTTGACATGCTATACTTTTAAATAGTAACTGTTAATTTTCTTACCTATTGATTCCTTTCCTCTTCGTAGCATAAGGCTACCACATACCACAAAATACAATTCCTCACAGCCGAAGAGAAGAGTCAAAATGAATGGTCATAAAATATTTATCCTTCCCATCTCCCCTAATAGGCGCCACAATCAGCATACCAATGTATCAGCTCTGTAGATAAGGTAGCTAAATCTAGTTTTTCTATGATTGATGTATATGTGGACAGAAATGCCCTCATTGAAAGACTGGTTTAAATTACAAAAACTAATTAATATGTGCATTACATGTTATCTTCTTCTCATTCTATGGAAAACCATTAAAAATTACTAACACTTCATTCAACATTATCTGAATGCCCTAGAATTATCGTAAGTGCATAATTATTTTATGAGCATTTTTATTGTTTGAGCATTGTCATTTTATTTAACATGGAAAGCTAGTTTGAAGATAAGAAGAAAACTGATTTAATCTGTACATTCTCATAAAGGACAAACAAAACATAAGGAAAGTAATTTTCAGATACAACATACGAAGTTAATCACCACATATTAATAGTACTATTTGCTCTTGCAGCTTGCTCTTCATCATCTTTTTACTTTGTTCGAAATTCTATCACAATTGATACCTGCTGGAGGACAGATGGACTTTATTCCCAGAAGATAGTGTGCAGTGAAATATGTTAATTTTAAATTAGTAGCTTTATTCTGTGAAAAAACTCACCAATACACGATACATAGTGATGAGTAAAATATTAAGCAAAATCAAATCATCATCACATGTGTCATACTTTCAAAATTTAGTCTTAAAAAAATGTCACATAAAAAACAGCATTATCAAATCTACTGCTTGTGATTTCAGTGCTTTGGAAATATTAATTCTTTTTAACAAGGCAATGCTTATTCACATCTGTAACTACCAATGTGAGAGTTATGATAAATTATAAATTTTAACTTTAGTCATTGTCATAGATATGCATGCACAGTATATATATATATATATATATATATATATATATATATATATATATATAAATTTTCCAAAGTACTTTTTGTCTTATCCTTAATAAATCTGTCTTCAGTAGAATCAGAATGATCACATCAAATGGCTATTATGTCATATCTCTGCCATCAGGAATAATATTAATATTCAGCTTATTTGTTATTCTAAAGTACACAAGTTTATCAACAGAAACACTTGTTAAATTGATGTCAGTTAATATTAACATGTTTTGTCTTATGTATCCTAGACACAATAATTTGGTCTTTTCATTTTTATTGTACTTAATATGTGATTTTATAATGTGAGAGTAATGTCCCAGAGTATGAAACACTGTTATGATGAAGGCTTTGATATGAAGAATACTGAAGGTGTCTTGGGCTATCGGCTTATCTTGACTATTTCATCTTGACTATTTCACTCTTCACAATCTCCCAAACCATAAAATGTTTTTTCTCTAAACATCCACCATCCATTTAAAGAGAAGACTCCCATGGAAAAGTACAATATATATATATATATAATATTAATAATATAATATATATATATATTAATAATTATATATATATTAATGTCATGGAGAGTTTAATAAAATTGTAGACTTCAAGAAAGAAAGCAAAAATTTTAAATTATGTACCATAACAAGAAGGGAATACTTCAGAATTAGTTTGTTCTTTTTAATTTTCTTTTTATTTTAAGTTAATTACACTTTTGCCTTGCCTTCTCTTTCTTCCCTCCAGTTCTTCCTCTAAACAGTGGTCTTCTGAACCAGTAACTGTTATTGTGCCTGCATACACACACACACACACACACACACGTTTAATTCATATAATGTTATTTGTCTGTATATTTGCAAGGCTGATCCTTTGTTACTGGATAACCAATTGGTTTCTTCTGCGAAAGACTACTTCTGTTTTCAATTTTCTTTAGTTGCCTTTAGTTCTTTGTGTAGGGTAGCGGCCTTATGTGCTTTTCACTGTCCACTTTGGTACATCCACTGGTTACATCATTGTTAAGCTCACTTTTGGGTGGTTGTGGTCATGAGACTTTATGGGTATATCTTATTATAGGAAATTTCTCCACAGGAAATCATTTACAATTCATAGACCAAACAATCAGAAGATATATATATATATATATATATAAGCAAAGTCATTGTTCCTGCATTGTTTTTAGGGAAAGGATCTTTATGTGGAATAAAACTCTATTTTTCCAATTATAATCATCCTTACAAAGCATTCTACACATCCATTAATGTTATACCACTGGCACAATAAGAGGGTGTCTGGCACATGTTACCATCACAAATGTTTCCTGGAATCAATTGACCAAACTCTTAAGTGTTCACTAATGTAATAAAATAATGATGAAATATGAAATCATTTCCTTCTGCATTAAGAATGAACCTCCTCATTCAAAAGCCCTAATCATGTAATGGTCATAGTAACTGCTTTAATTTCAGTTTAAGCTGGAAATCTTTTCATAAGTCTACTTCTATGTGCATAGATAAAAATTAAACAAGGAAAGATAAATCACTTGTGAGGGAAATCATCAATTTTGATCACAAATGTATTAAGAAGCATCTTTCATAGGAATAGTTCAAGCAGGATAGTGGTGAATCTTATAGATCTCTGTATATTAATTATTTTTATTTTGTACTATTTCTAAGACAGGCCAAGATCCATTCTGGTATGATTTATTTACTTAGCAAAAACGCACACTATCAGCCAAAAAAGGAGGACTACATTCATAGGCCACATCTAGTAGATGCATTTATTTAAATACATTCTAATTGAGGCATTCCTTTTATGATGAAGGTAAATAAATTATCATATCTGACCCATATTGACTAATATTTTCAGAGATAAGTTAAGTCAAGTGATATTTAATGACTTACTATGAGTTCATGTAGAAAACAATACTTGACAAAAATATCATTGAAGATTAATAAATAGAGGCTTCACTTCTGATCCTCCCCCAATACTTGATCATGTCCCCCTTTCCCCTACTCCACACTACCCTCCCCCACCAATTTCCTTCCCTCCCTCTCCCCGTTGCTTTCTTCTGTCTTCCAAGTGGGACCGAAGCATCTTGACTGGGCTCTTTGATTTGTTAACCTTCTTGAGTTTTGTGGATTGTGTCCTGGGTATTCTGTGCTTTTTTTTGGCTAAAACCCATTTATTAGTGAATATATACCAGACATGTCCTTTTGAGTCTGTGATACCTCACTCAGAATGATATTTTCTATTTCTATCCATTTGTCTGCAAAACTCATGATATCCTTGTTATTAATAGCTGAGTAGTATTACACATTTTCTGTATCCACTCTTCCATTCTGAAACATTTGGATTGTTTCCAGGTTCAGTCTATCACAAATAAGGCTGCTATGAACATACTGGAGCATGTGCCCTTGTGGCATGGGGGCATATCTTCTGGGTATATGCCCAGGAGTGGTATAACTCAGTTTTAGGCAGATCTATTTCCAATTTCAGAATGAACGGAAATATACAACCTTGAGAGTCAGAAGAAAGGGTGAACCTCTAGAATGTACCAGAGACCTAGGAAATGAGATAATCTCAAGACTCACAAGGAGGGACATTAGATGAAATGCCCAACAGTGGATAGTGTGAACTTATAGAATCCACCTCCAACTGAAAGACAGGGTATCAAGTGAAGGGATGGGGTTGCCATCCCACAGTCAAAAACTCTGACCCAGTATTGTTCCTGTCTGAAAGAACTTCAGGGACAGAAATGGAGAAGAACATGAGGGAAAGGAGGTCCCGTGACTGGCCCAAATTGGGGCCCATCTCAAGGGAAGGCTCCAAGGCCAGACACTATTACTGATATTATTATTTACTTATAGACAGTAACCTACCATGGGTGCCTTCTGAGAGGCCCAACAAGCAGCTGACAGAAACAGAAGCAGATACTTACACCCACCAATGTTCTGATGTTGGGGAACGCTGCGGTTGAATTAGAGAATGGCTAGAAGAAGTTGAGGAGGAGAAGGGCAACCCAATAGGAAGACAGCAATCTAAACAACCCCAGACCCTCAGATTTCACAGACACTGAGTCATCAACAAAGCAGCATACACTAGCTGATCCTGAGGTCTCCAACTCATATACAGCAGAGGACTGTATGGTCTGGACTCAATGAAAGAAGACACATCTAACCTTCAAGAGAATTGAAGCCCCAGTGAGTGAAGAGGTCTGATGGGGTGGGGGTCGGGGACAGGGACATCCTCTTGAAGACAGGTAGAGGAGGGATGGGATGAGGAACTTTCTGAAGGCAGACCGGAAGTGGGATAATAACTGGACTGCAAAAAACAATTAATAATAGTAATAATAAATTAATAAATTGATATTGAAGAAAATATATGAATAAGAAGCATCACGACAATTATGTGTACTATTTTAAGGACAAATATATTGAATATTTATGTTTGGTCCTGGAACCTAATTCTTAGTGCCTTCAGACTGTTCAGTGTTTTGAATTGTTAATCCTTGTATTCACAGTAGTACACTCCACCTCTGCCCTTTGACCTATTAAGAGCAAGAGACAGTAAACCTGAGATATCAAGGTTCATGATCATTTTATTTTCCTAACATATTATTTTTATTGATTATTCGGAAATTTCTCATCTTGAGCCCTGACCATCTTCACTTTTATGCCCACTCTCCAAATCTTGTAAATTCCCACAATTTAAAAAAAAAAAGAGGCATGGGGAAAGCCCATTTTGTGTTTTCTGTGTTGTCTGTATACTCACTGGTGCATGGCCAAACTTCCAGTGACAATCCCTCTAAGGGAAGCTGAGTCTTTCACTATAGGTTCCCCCTTCCAGAGCCAAGAGTTGTGGAAAACTATATACTTCAACATCCTTATTACAATGTAAAGAGTTCTATTTGATGGTGTTCTTTTTAGGCTGTTACTTTTTAGAGGAAATGGGGTGATAGTAAGGGTTGTCACAGAATCCTTCTATGTCTCTCTTTCTCAACTGTGCATCCTAAGTCATTGCTATCACTCCAAGAATAGTTTCTTTGTCCTTTATAGTAAGTAAGATCATAGATCTTGGGCTTCAATATGGCATCTGGCAACAGCACAGATAACCAACATTCACACTGTGTTCAGCATCAGTATGTGAAAGGATGTCCACTTGATCTCCAGTGGCAACATGGAACACAGGCATCAACATGATTCTTTGCTAAAGCACAGGCCATGGGAGTTCCGTGATTTCTTATCGGCATGGTACCCCAAACTTTGACTTTGAATTTGTGAATCATGCTGAAATTATAAAAGATTCTGGGAAAATTTTAAGTTGGACTGAATTTATTTTGAATTATAAGATGTCCTTGAACCTATGGAGACAATGGCTAGGCATTTATTTCTTAAAACTGATGAGTTTGGATGTCAAATACACAAATTTCAATAGTTCATCTTGGTTTTCAACTTAATGGGATAAAGAATCACATAGATGACTAGCTTCTGAAATTGTCTTTGAAAGATCATCTACATTAAGTTAAGTGAGGTGGGGTAAGACCAAAATTACCTACAGAGAGTACAGGACTGAAGTCTTGAGCTGAATCCAAGAAGGAGAATCAGAACTAAACACAAGCATTTATTGCCTTTTGTTACCTGATTGGAGGAGCAATGTGACCAGGTGACCCCAGTCCTGTTTCCATGATTGTTCATCTCTTATGCAGTAAATTCTGGAACTATGAGCTAGAATAAACTCTTTTCCTTGGCCTGCTTGTATTCAATTTACATTTTTTTTCACAACAGGGAGATAAATAACTAACCATGCCCCTAATGTAAAACCACTCTTCTGTACTCTCTAAGTTCTGTTTACATCCGTGTACATAGCTATTGCATCACACAGTTGACAGTTACTGTAACTATATTTTTATTTTCCTAATGATGATAGAGTTTTAATAGGCATTAGATACCTGTAATAAATTTCTCACTTATATGACAAAGGCTAGTTAAATCCTTTTAGTAATAATCCATTATTCTTTTTTTCTGTATTAGATTCCTTCTTAGTCTATAAACAGTTTCTTGAAGTAGGAACTTCTAGTTTTGTTGGAAAGTTAGTTAAGTTAAATGATGTTTTACTGTGACACACAGGTGGAAAAATGTCTGGTAAAGCAGATAGACATGTTAATGAATGTTTTCCTGAAGCAGACACAGGCAAATGGATGTTTTAATATAGTAAATGAAAGGATCTGTGTGAAGGAGTATAAATATGACACCACAGACAGTGGGAGATGAGCACTGAGCATTGGTTTGGTTTGGTTCATCTAGCTATTCTTCCATAACAAAATGCATGTATTGGTTCCACTTACATAGTATTGTTGTGCTCAATTTGTGGTAACTTTATCACTATGAAACACTCAACAAGAACTGCTTGTGGGGTTCCTGTAGCAGCTTGCTGCTTCCTTGGCCTCAACTCAGCTGTTTCTTCAAGATTGAACTACAGCTGCTGGTTCATGTCTGGAGTCTGCTTGCTTAGAGAACTGGTCTTCAGCTGTTCTGTTGTATTTGGTGTTTGCTACAGGACTGAACTGCTGCCAAAGAAGATTGAACTTGCCCCCAAAGAACTATTCGTGAGCAGATCCACTTTCCCCCATTATAATAACTTTTTTCTTCCACTAGCTCTTCTTGGTGGTGGACTAGAGAAAGGTTGAACTTACCAACTGTAGGTTGCAAAAATTTATGCTTATATTTACTTAATGATTTATTTATTTTTTTTACTTTGGTCTTGTTATTTGATCAATTAAATTAGCTACATAGATAGTTATGCTTATATCCAGATAAATGATATAAGGTTATTTATAAACCAAAGATAGAAAATTTAAAGAAAAGTTAAAATTTTTAATGTTTATTTTTTCTACTTTGTAAATAGTTTTATGCTTCCTGGGGCACTTGCTTCAGCTTTGAGAGATCAATGAAAATAAAGAGGTGATAAGGGTATTTCTCTTTCTTTTAAACTGTATTTTACCAACTATATTTCATTGGTTGTTGTATGTACAATTCCACTCTAACTAACTCTTACTGATCTTAGTATGGGATTGGATTTTTATATTAATCATAGTAGCTTGATAGGAAGAAAGGAGAAACATAAGGATAGGATTTCTATGCTCTACAATGTAGATAGAGAGCAAATATAAGACAAGATTACTATCTTTTCCATCAATCTCACTATTATCCTTCTGTGACTTGCATTATTTAAGCTACTGTCTGTATGTGCATGATATAGTGGTGTGGAATCATGAGTGAACCGAAAACAACAAACAAAAATAGAAGGATGACTTGAGATAGTCATGAAAGATCCGTTTGATAATTTTATTATCAATATCCATCAGAATTGGAATGCAGTCTTTGAAGTAAGGCTGAAATCTTGCAGGAAAATAAATACTAAGGCTAATGAACGTTTGGAAGATTTGCAGTACAGAATTACCATATATAGCTGTGAGAAAGAACTCCCACATTTCAATAGTAAATTCAGAAACAAAATTTCTACAAATTCGCTATTTTAAAAGTCAAAAATATCTTGATTTCCATCTATTTTGGTTTCCTTCTTTCTTTCTTTCTTTCTTTCTTTCTTTCTTTCTTTCTTTCTTTAGCTTTCAAAGATATTTTTTAAAAGTCCTTGCAATAACTTCAATTTTTCAAAATAAACTTTGGTAAGTCTGTTACAGAGACACTCTAAAGAGATATGTTACTTATTTTACATATTTTACATGGGGAAATTTTTGTATACTCTAACTTCTAAGTTTAGAGATGAGATATCAAATCATTTCAACTCACACCATCCACTCTTACATGTCTGTTCTGAGTATTTCAGCTGTTCATTGATCATCCATATAAGTCAGCTGCCTTTCTGGTATGTACTCAGTGTTATAAATCTTACCAGGTGTAATTAATTTATACAAAGTTTTCTGTTTTCCAGGGCTGCAGACATTTTCTATTAGACAATGCTAATAAAAAGAAACAGAGTAAAACAATATTCTGTAATAAAGTACAACTTTATTTAATGTTGAAAAGAATTAAATAGAATGATATACACTGAAGAATGAAAACATATCATAAAGTTTTAGTAGTGAGTCATATACCACCCCTATCTTCCTGAAGGACCTTAATCTAAGAGCTTAACAATTCTGGTCACACAGGGTCTAAGTCAACATACACATTTCATAAAGATCCAAGGATATATGCCAATTTGAAAATCAAAGTGTATTTGGAAGAGTTAGACACCTGCCAGGGAAGTAGATAGGCTAAAGGCGGATGTTCACCTTTTGTCTCTACTTCTTCAATTCTAATCCCACAGACTCATCCCAGCTATGTAGCAGACAACTTGTGGCTACTGCTTGTTTGCTCCCAAGGCCAATGGGTCACTTGAACTTCTCCCACAACCTTTCTTACATTTATCACTATTTCCCAGCCCCAACTCTATCAGGCATTCTGTAAAAACACAGAGGCCACACTGTCCCTGGGAGTCCCAACATCCAGCTGTCCAGAGAAATAGGGAAGCTACAGCGGGGCTCCCTACCTTCACATCCCATCTCTAGATCCCCTTCTTCTAATCCAGTCTTCTAGATTCACCAACAGCTGCTTAGACGACTACCTCTTCAGACACCCCCTCTCTCTCTGCTTCCATGTTCACAGGATCATATAGATACTTTCCACCAACAGTTTTTTGTCAAACACTTCTTTGTCTCAGCACAAGAGGCATTTACCTGGTAACCCACTAGGCAGCCTTCCAGAGTAGCAAGTAAGCCAGCAAAGCATATAAACTAACTTCAGATTTTCATTCTTCCTTCTCTCCTCTAAATCTACTTATTGGAACTTCGCTCTAATTCTCTGCCTCTATTCCCAGGAGACTAAGTAGAAACTGACACAATGTTCTGCTTCCCTCCCTAATACGTACTACTTCAACACAGCCTTTCCATCCCTCAGGACATTCTCATCCCAAAGAGTCACATCCTAACACCTAGACAAGCAATTTCCCAGAACACCAGGCTTCACATAGCAAGATCTCAGAGTTCCCTATCAGAAAATATACAACTACCACAACTTCCTAAGACCCAGAGAAGATACCAGAATACAAGAAACAAGCCATTCACTGAAAAAAGACAAATATCAGCACCTATAAGACAATCTTTCCAAACCTAGATACCTAGATACCAGCATAAAAACACAATATTAGCCAGGAAAATATATCTCCACTAGAATTCAACAACTCTATGATGATAGGCCCTGAGAATAGCAGCATAGTGGAATCATAATATCAAGAGCTAAAAATAGCTGTTAAAAATATGATAGAGGTCTTTAAAGAGAAAAATGAATCAAACTCCTAAAGAAATCTACGAAAACACAAACAAACAATGGGAGAAAAGGAACCAAAAAAATTCAAGACTTGAAATTGTAAATCCATATGTTTCTTATGACCTTTGGGGGCTATTTCTTGATTGTTTGTTTCTATTCAACGTGCTAATTTTTGTTTTTTTCTTATTATATTTTATTATTCCCTTACAAGCATGTTAGTTTTCTAAAGAGAGACAGAAAGAGAAGAAATGTGGATAGGAAGTGATGTGAGGAGGAGCTGAGAGGAGTAGAGGGTTGGGAAACCATATTTGGGATATATTATGTGAAAAAGAAAAAGTGACTTTTAATAAAAATTTTAAAATAGGATTGTAAAAATTAACATAATAGGCAATAATTGGTAAAAATTTATCATCTAATGCCTCTCTGTAGTTTAGTACACTCCATCAACATAGAATGTTGTCAAATACATTGTGGCATTGAGCATCTACAATTTAGTTCTATACAGAAGTTTTGCATATCTCATAACATGAAAGCCATATTGCGGCTAAATATTAAAGTAGAAATCTGATATAAAAATGCATTGTATTTAATCTTGAGGAATCAGCAAAGTATTCTGCTCTAATCTCTGTACTGTTTGCTTTAAAACCTTTAACATGTGCTTTCAATTATAATCAATGTATTACATATGTGCATTTTTATTTCCTAAAATATAATGTATGTATATACACTGAAACTTAATTTTCAGTTATAATGTCTAAATCACCTTTATTGGTTTGGCTTTTTAATAATATTTCATGACTCAGCTTTATCTTTTCACAGCAATTTATAGACATACTTGAGTTTCTTTACATATACAGCTAGTTTAAATCCTATGCTAGTTATTATAAAATCAATTTAAATTTGTTATTAGGGACTCTGATACTGATTCACATGTTCAAGGTAACTGTAAAGCTTTTGTAGAATGTTTCTCAAAAAATACGTTGGCTAGAAAAAAAAATCAGTTACTTCTGGCGTACTTGACTTCAATATTTAGTAAAATACTGAGATTTTAGCAGAAACAGTACCAAGAGTAACTTTAGAAAATTGCTTTATAGTTCTTTTACATTGTACATTAATGTCACTCAATATGTAATTTTAGTGCAGTTTAAGGTTAGCAGCTTTTTAGTCTTGCTACTGAGGAGGAGCAAATATAATATATATCGTTATACTGTTTAAATTTCCACTTATTCTGTAGTCACTTCCATGTTAATCTTAACTGAATTTTTATTTTTATCATATGCTTTAAAAACATAAGAATATACTTTAAGGATCTCAAAATTACATTTATGTGAAGTGACCATTAATATTATATATCAATCAAATGTTAGCTCATATTCAAATGCACCAGATCAAAACATTTAACTCTACATTAGATACAGGTCAGGAAGATGCCTTCCTATACTGTTTTGTCACTCAGGTCTCATTTCTTCTGTGTATTGTACAATTTCATGCATGTTCATATGAGAAACCAAATGGATAGACATAGTCAATCTGGTTAATAACATGTGTCATATGTTAAAGATTGCATTGTATTCTTCACAATAAAGAAAATTTTGTAACTTGTTAGAGATATACAATCACAGACTCTCTATATTGACTGTTTATGAGTCATTAAATTATGGGTAACATAATAAATTTTTGAATAGGAAATATTTTGGAGCCTGTATTTCTATATATTGTGCATAGACTGTGCTAAAAATTAGAGTTTGGAAGAAAAACAGTATTGCAAATTAATTTTCACAATATTGACATTCATTTGTAATAGAGTAGACACTTAAAAATATCTGGTCTCAGGGGAAACAGATCAAGAAAAGGAGACTGAATAGTTCAGAGAAGTTATTTTGTATTGAGAATTACATTCAAGTCAACAAGACTCACAAGGTTAAAACTACATCCTTCCTATTTGGGTAACTGACATTATCTACTCGCTTCAAATGTATGTTACCTCACCATAAAATCGCCATAAATTTTCTAGGTTGCAATCCTACAGGAAGTGAAAATCTCCCTTGTGAGAGATATGAGGTCACAAAGTGCATTTTGGATTTATGGAAAAAAAGAAACTCTATGACATCAAAACCAGCTTGCCACACTAATTGTAGTGAAGACCCACTCAACTAGAGGGAACTCACTTCTGGCTCTGGAAACATAGGCAACTGAGGTAGTGAATTCAGAAATCATGGAAGTGAATCCACAGCCTTCACTTTCTAAACCAGTATAACCCTAACTACATTCTACATATCTGTCCTTATACCTTCCCCAGTGAAACATCTCTTTGAAACAAAATGAAAAATTGACTACAGAAAACCCACAACCAATTAAATATAGAGTTCCAGTCCCCACTATGTGTGTGTGTGTGTGTGTGTGTGTGTGTGTGTGTGTGTGTAAACATTGTAAAATGTGTGTTGGGGAGGAGTAACACTGTAAGAGTTGGAAGGTCAGGGAATTTGCTATGAGATTATGCTTCCTAATTATGTGAGAAGATACATCCATTAAAATTTTAGAAACACAACTGCCTAACCTTGAATTGAACAAGGACTACAACAATAGATTTCTGTATTGTTTAAGGTGTTACTGCTGGGAACAGACACCATGACCAAGGCAATTCTTATAAGGACAACATTTAATTGGACCTAGATTTTAGGTTAAGAGGATCATCCGTTATCATCAAGGGAGGAATGTAGCAGCATCAAGGCAGACATGGTACAGGAGGAGCTGAGAATTCTCCAAACTCAATTTAAAGCTGCTAGCAGAATACTGGCTCCCAGGCAGCTAGGACAGTCTTAAATCCCACACCCACAGTGACACACCTCCTCCAACAAGGCCACACCTACACCAACAAGGTCACACCTTCTAATAGTGCCACTCCCTAGGCTGAGCGTATACAAACCATAATAACATATTAAAGTGAATGGGAAATACTATGAGGCTTCAATCCTAAAAAAAAAAAAAAAAAAAAAAAAAAAAAAAAAAAAAAAAACTGCCTGCAAATATGGAATGCTGGGAGTGAGAGAAGTAATCTTTCCCAGTGTAGAGCAAACCAATAGCAAATGGTTGGCCCTTGAAACATTCATCCAAGTAAGATTATATAGATTGAGCAGGTTATATTTAATAGTTTATATTCATATACCTATATACATATAATAGCAATTAATGAAAAATAGGCCATGAATTTAAAGAGAACAAGGATATATAGGAGAATTTTTAGGGGGAGAAATGGAAAAAGAGAAATGATGTTATTACGTTAAATCTCAAAAATAAGATTAAAATAATTGCACTGTCAGTGAAGGAACAAAAGTTTGTACTGTAATTGTTTAGTAACCTTCTTTCTTATCAGTCATATTTAAATTTTGTGATAAGAAAAATTAAAATTGAGAAATGAAATGATTGTTAAGCTAAACTGGAAAAGGTTCAAAATTATATATTTCCTCATAGAGTTCAAATTCCAATAGATTAGTTAGCATTTTTCCCATATATTCTCATATGTTTCCCATCTGATATGAATTATTGAATGTTGCCTTCTCTTTATTCTGTCCAAATCCATGGCATGTTTTTATGGTCTTTTTGTATCAGCACAATATTCATGGATTTCCTTTCTGACATTTGTGGTAATCTTTTACAAAACAATGCTAAATCATTTCTTTATGTGTATTATGCAATTATAATTATTTAGATAAATATACACTTAGTTCTATATTGGACTATGATAAACCATCTTAGTTCAGTTCAACAAGTAGGCCATAAAGAAGCTGGGGTGTTAGTAAATAAACAGTTAAAAATATTTGAATGAATTAGAGACAAATTCTCATGATTCTTAGAATAGCGTCAATTCCATAGCTGTAAGTTTTAAGCTATGATTAAAGTTCCATTTGCTCTGATGATATTCTTTCTTCCTAGCAGCACTAGATGATATTCAAGGGTCACATGTTTTGTCCAACAAAACTACATGTAAAATGCTAACACATTGTGCTGTGCTCATTATGCAGACAAACTGTTTTGGATTTTTTGTTGGTTTGTTTGTTTGGTTGGTTGGTTGTTTTGATTTGGTTTTTTGAAACAGAATTTCTCTGTGTAACAGAGCCCTGGCTGTCCGGGAACTTGCTCTATATACCAGGCTGGCAAGAGAACTACCTGTCTCTGTCTTCTCAGTATGAGGATTGAAGGTATTGCCACCCTACTTAGCTTGTTAAGTCATTTAAGCCTTATGACAACTCTAAAAGATGGGTACCTTTTATAATGTCCTAGTAGCAGCATACTATAAGATGATACTCAGAAACTGAGTATACAAAACAATCCCAAGCTTTCCCTGATCAATGCTCAGAAATGTATATTATTTACTGTTATCCATCTAGAAACTCTTTAGTAAGAATTAGGAGCAGTGACTTTAATATGACTACCTAATTGTGAGCTCAATAGCTGGTTAAACCCAATTCGGAATTTTGAGTCTAATTCAAATATATCATATACTTATAAAGAAATTAAAAGTCATCAAATCTAATTATATAATTCTCAAAGGATGGTATTTCTCATTTCTTCAATAATTTAACTTAATCTCATTGTCTTTGACTTAAAAATATCACCCTTTAATACTAGACAAGTAAATCTTCATGTTAAATTGGAAAAAAAATCACATCAGTTTAAAATAATTAAATATTACCTTCCAGAGAAAGACAGAAAGTATTAACAAATACGGTAGATAATTTATTATTCTATAATTCCATAACTCTTTTATGTTTTGATAAATCACAGGCTGTGTATTCAAATATTTCAACAGGAAAAGTGATTTTTCATAATTGTACAATTATTCCTTTAGGAAACACAAAATTCTATTCAGTATTGGAAATGTCTGCATATATTCGCTTACACAGAGACTTATATCAGAGAAGCATAGAATGACCTTTACTGCATGAGAACATACAAATCATGTTAACACACATGGTAGAGGTAATGATTCTTATTTTGCAACTATTTTTCTAGTCTGTGAATGCATTCCTCCCACAAGACACCAGAAGGCCCTGTGATTTCTCCTTCCCTTTATATGTAATGTTTTCAAAGGGAATATAAAGATTCCTAATCTATTATAATCTTATTTTATTATAATTTCATAAATTATATTCATCTCTGCTTTATTGCCTAGCCTTTTCCTATGACAGTGAAGTAAATTCTAATTATACTCCTTTTGGGGAATGAAAGATGAAACTGAAACCTCACATATTTCTCATTTTACATATTTAATTTTTTGTGGTATTGGAGATCAAACCAAGGGATTTGTTCATGTTAAGAAAGAAAATTTTACACTACTATTACTTCAAATTTATAGCCTTACTATTTAATAATCATTTACTAGACCTAACATTAAATGTTTTACTTAATAATAATAAAATATATCAATTTAATGTATTCAATTCAATAGCTTCAATAAATAAACTTATGTAATCACTACAACAGAAGCTACAGGTCATTGTCTAGAAGTAACATTGTGCTCTTGTCTACAAGTCCACACAGGTGTGCCTCTGTCAACATAGTTTAGACTCACTTCTTCCGAGTAATTATAACCATACACAGATGTTAGTGCCTGACTTCTTTTTTATCTGCATATTGTTTGACCTCTTTGAGCATTTTATACAGCATGCTTCAATCAAATTCATTGCCCTTTCCTGCCAAATCTTCTCAGATCTATGTCCCTCTCCTAACTAACTAACTTTGCATTCATTTCTATTTTGTAAAACCCCCAAGACTAATTTGTTCTTTTCCAATACTAGTTGCAGTGTATAAAAAGTGAACTGTTTGCTTATTATACATTTCTATGAACTACTGTTTCATTACCTGGATACGCTACAAATCCAGCTCCAAGAAGGGCAATGAGTATGTACCTATCAGTAATGATGTTATAGATAGAGGTCAAAAACCACTTCACATGAATTATGATTTTACTTTCTCAGAACTTAGAGGAATTTTAATCCAGTCACATGGCTCTACTTTGGAAAGGGATCATGTCCAATCACCGTGGTCTGTATCATCCTGCTGGAAATCAGACACACACTTAGTACACACCTTTAATCCCAAACAATGATGGTAAAATTAGTTTGTAGAAGGAAGCAGCCATGTTTGAAAATGATCTCTAATTAAGGAGCAAAGGGTAAATCAGAGAATGATTTGACAGAATGAGTCAGAGATAGGATGCACCCAAGAACAGACAGGAATCAGAGGCTACTAAAATGTAATATATATATATATATATATATATATATATATATATATATATATATAGAGAGAGAGAGAGAGAGAGAGAGAGAGTCAGTTGAGTTGAGTTCAGTGAGGCAGTGGAGTTGTGTCAGTGCAGTTCACTGCAAGTCACCAGAGGCAGTTGAAGACAGAGGATGAGAAGGACCCAGAAGATTAGAACAAATGGCCAGATATTGTTTGACGCAAAGCAGAACAATTCATTGAGAAGCTAAAGAAGCCAGATTGAATCAGTCTGCTTGGAGAGGTAGTTTGAGGCAGAACAGCTGAGTTGAACCAGCCAGCCGTAGTTCAGAAAGAAAAAAAAAAAAAACTAGAAATGATGATCTCATTCAGCAGTAAGTTTCCAAGACAACAGTTACATCTGGCAAATACGAGTTACTTTTTACATCAGAATATGCTATATGAGTTTGACAACAAAACTTCTATTTTTACTTCTACCTACTTACATTAAATTAAATAAAGGCCATCAAGATGATCCAATGAGTAAAAACATTTGATTGATGACCTGGGTAGATATTTAAGAACCACATGGTGATAGGAAAGTAACAATAGGAGTCCTCAAATCTCCACATACTCCACATGTATTTCATGACATTCATGGAGACATACACACACACACACACACACACACACACACATACACATACACACACACACTACAAACATATACAAATAAAGTAAATAAAGACTTTTAAGTAAGAAACATTGATTAAAGGTTTTATGAGTGATAAAATAGCAACAAAAGAACAGATTATTTTGAACATAAAACTATTTTTATTTTTGCCTTAGCAAATGTAAGATTTAATTGGAACATGGAGGCAATTAAGATGGTGATGTATTTCATAAAAAGGAGGCCCCCAACATATATACAGCAGAGGACTGCCTAGTCGGACCTCAGTGAGAGATACACTTAACCATCAAGAAACTTGAGGGCCCAGGGAGTGGGGAGGTCTGGCAATGTGGGGATAGAGGGGTGGGGACATCATCTTGGAGATGGGGGGGAGAGATAGGATAGGCAGAAGTTGAGGTGCTGACCAGGAAGGGTATGAAGACAGTACTGTAAAAAGGATTAAAGAATTACCAAAAAAAAATGTATGAAGTTAAAAGTTGGTCTTCTACAATAATATGGTATATAATTATTCAGCATTAAATTCAATTCTGAGTTTCTTGAGGAAAGGCAAGATACAGTTGAGTTGAGTACAATGTAAAGTATTCACCAGTCAAATGGAAAATTTAATATTTATTTGGAAGGCTACTTTTTCTAAACTAGACAATACAATAGAGTATATCTGACATTATAGTTTTATAGTATTATTACTGCTGAGGAATGGCTTTTACTCACTTGCTACACTAATATGTTATTAAATTAATGCCCATTTTAGTAAAAAATCTGGCATAATAATGAATGTGCAATACATTTCAAAGCCTCCAAGCTTAATACTAACATTTTGAGACAAAGAACAGCCTCAGAAAACCAGACACTACCCAAATACTCCTTTCTCCTTGAAAGTTCCATCTTTTATTTGGGAGGGAGGTATGCTTCATTGTGCTGGAAAATGCATGGTAACTTATATTTATTAAAAGACCTTATCCAGTTGGCTTTAACAAATTGTTAACAGCACGGAGTTTTAAACAGAAGCATCAAGCTGGGGAATGACAATAATAATGATTTTTCTATATAGATCCTGCCTCCAGGTTTAAAGGTTCTTTACTGTTGTAAACTACAAGGTAATACTTAAAGAACATCTTTATGAACTCAAATGCCCAACACTTAACATTGAAAAGATTGATAGACAAACATAAACATAATTTAGTATGACAGAAGACCTATCTCGTCAAGTTAGTTTGCTCATTGTATCATATAGTTATGGTTTTAATTATCTTGTATTCAGTTTACTCATAATAGCAATATTATGGTAAGGAGACTGAGTCAATATTACCTGTGAGGTGTTTATTAGGGTATTCTGGACGAATACTGGAATATATGTGCATTGGGTAAGAGCATAAACAGACTATCAATGAGAATAATATATTTAGAAGCATACATAGTGTCTATTAAATTCATATGAAATATTTTATACATTCCAGGCATTTTTGCTCATATTTTGAATATGATAACTACTACATTTATTATCCTACATAAAATAAAATAAAAATATTTTTTCTTCTATGTGGTCTCAAGATACCCTCAATTATATTGAAACTACACAATTGTGTACTGGTTGTTTCCCTAGTGGAAGAAAGAGTATTGCAGAGGTGCTAAGTAAATATTGTAGCAGTAAGTTACATTGAAAGTTTAAAAATATGAACATTAATATTTTGCTTTTCTATGAATAATATGTAATCATTTGTGCTTGGAAAAGTAAAAATAAGCATAAAGGTAAAAGATAAAAGTATCTTAAATCAAATCGTTTCTAGAAATTCAATCTAACTGAAAAAAATGTTTAGCCTGTCCTAAAGTTTTCCCATCTCATTTTTCTACATTAGTACTAATTTACTTCTTCTACAAATGATGATGGATTGAGACAAAATTGGCCTATATTATTTTCACATAATAGTATACATAATTTGTTAGATCTTTAAGGACTTGAATTTATAATGAAGTGTTTTCAACTTATAAGTTTAAAATAAATGTTTTACAGTTTTTACATTAACTTTTCTATTGAAAACTTCTTTCATACAATATCTTTTAATCATTGCTTTTGCTCTCTCAGCCCCTATGAGATCCTTCCTACATTTCCACTCACCCAACACAACTCACTTTGTCACTCTCTTTTAAAACAATCATGCAAACCAAAAGATAAACATAAAAACAAGAACACACATGTGTGCATGCACACACAGACACATGCACATGCAATGTATGAAATCAAAATATAAGATATAATATACAAGCAAAAGACCACTAAGACAAAAATTGCTGCCCAAAACAATGTTACACAAAATGTCTACAAATGTCATTGAGTTCATTTTGGGTTAAACATGTACTATTGTGCAAGGGACCTACCCTGAAGTGTGGTTTGTATATCCAATGAGATTATACTCGGGAAACTGACTTTTATTTTGCAAGCAGTTGTCAGATGGAGCTAGCTCTTGGCTATGGATAAGAGCCCATGTCTATTTCCCCCTCTCATTGCCAAGACATTGTCTAGCTTTAACTTGCTTGTGCAGACCCTGTGTGTGCTGCTATAGACTTTATGAGTTCATATGTGTATAAGTTCTATTATGTTTGGAGAGTATTGTCTCTTTAGTGTAGCCCATCCCCTTGACCTTTGTAATCTTCATATTTCCTTTTTCACATATCTCCCTGAGCCCTTAGGGAAGGTGATTAATAAAGACATACTATTTAGTACTGAGTTCTCAAAAATTTCAAACTCTGAACATTGTCCACTTATTGGTCTTTGTGGTAGAAATGATATACTGAAGTAGGAGGCTTCTCTGATGATGGTAGAGTGAAGCACTTACATAAGGATGTAGCAAAATGTCATTAGGAGTTAGTATTATATTATTTTAGCAGCAACATAGTATATGGTTCTTCTCTAGGCCCACAGCATATATAGCCTAAGGCTCTTGGTCACAAAAGGAGTATCAGGCATGGGAAAATATCTCACATACTAGGCATTGTACCACAAAACGCCCCAGTATAACTTGCATGTAGGTCACCAATGTAAATCACTTGATTTTTGATCTGGGTTAATGGCAATCCTTCTCCTCTGTTAGAATGTAAAAACGCTAGTCAGTAGGAGTGAATGTGCGAGTTGGGCGGTAACTCAACTTCTCCTTGTTCAATAAATCAGTGTTATCTTCAAAAATAGGGCATTATCATCAGTTTTTAGAGAGTAGGCAATAGCCTTGGGAAATAATTTCTGTTATGTATAGAATTCCATGGGACTCTTATGACCAGTGACTCAAGTAGATATAAGCCATTGGGGCAATGGAGATTTCACATAGCGGAAAAAAAAATTCACTGACCTAACCATAACCCTAACATTAACCCTAACCCTAAAAAAGTCACATCATTGCCTTATGCCTTGCCTGATGACTCAATTTATATTTTTCATGTAAATATATTCTATAAAGTATCTATAGTAGTAGGTTAGCAAATGGCCCCTCAAATGATGCTTAATATTAGTCCTCCCCAATTCCTTCCCTTATGCCTATCTTCCATCCCAATAATTAATTCTCCCACTTAACTCTTCCTTGTTTCTCCCTAAATATATGTTTTATTTCCTCTTCCTTGGGAGATCCTTCCCTCTTCTGTAGCCCCTTATTTGATGTCTAACTTCCATGAATATAATGATTTTAGCAAGCCTATTAAAGACTTAAAATCTAGCACCCATATATATGAGAAAACATACATTATTTGTCTTTTTGAGCCTGGCTTACTTCCCTCAGTTTTTTTCTAGTCCCATCCATTTACCTGCACAGTTTGTAACAACTAAATAACATTAGATCATGTAAATACACCACATTTTCATTATAATTTATTAGTTTATGGATATGTAGGCTGTTTCCAGTTCCTTGATATTATAAAAGGATTCAAAATGAAATGGATCAAGGATGTTTGCAACTTCCTGATTTTATAAAAAGGAGCCACAGTGTAATGAATGAGTAAATATCTTTAAGCTATGATGTAGAATCCCTTGAGTAGATCCCTAAAAGTGCTACAGCTAGATCATAATGTCAGTTTATTCCCACCTTCCTGAGGAAGCAACACTTATTTCTGTAGTGTCTATAGAAGTTTACATTTCTACCATCAATGAATAAGTAGTTACCTTACTCTACATCCTCCCCACTATGAGCTGTCATTTGTTTTATTGATCTTTACCTTTTTGAATAATATGAGATGAAAGCTCAAGTAGTTATAATTTGCATTCTCCTGATAACTAAAGATCTTGAACATTCTTAGAGTGTTTCTCAGCCATTTGTGTTTCATCTTTTGAGAATTCTCTGCTTAGATGGGTTTTTAATTTTTCATTTGGTTATTTGTTTTCTTGATATATATCCTTTATCAAATGTATAATTAATCCATACTTTTTCCCCATTCTCTACCCTACTGCTATTCCAGAATGATGATGTCCTTTGCTTTGCAAAATCATTTAAATTTCATTAAGTCCTTTTTCTTAAATTTTGGTCTTTTTCCTTGTGTTAGCAATTTCATATTTGAAAAGACTTTTCCTGTGTCAATGAGCTCAAGCCTATTCCCCAATTTTCCTTTGGTCAAATTAATTGAAAATAGAATTATAATGAGGTGCATAATATATTTGAAGTTGAGTTTTGTGCAAGTGGATACAGTTGGATCTTCTACATGTACATATCCAGTTTGACCAGCATAATTTGTTACAGATGCCTTTATAATATATATATATATTTCTTTGTCAAAAATCATATTTCCATAGCTACATAGAATTATATATGTATATTCCATTAGATTTCATAGATCAACGAATACCAATATCATGCTGGTTTTATTCCCATGGCTCTGTTGTATACCTTGAAATCTGGGATGGTGATACATCTAGAGTCCTTTTATTACTAAGTATTATTTTATCTATCCTGGATTTTTTTGTTTCCATATAAGGCTCAAAACATTTTCCCCCATTTGTATGACAATTTGTGTTGGAATTTTGACAGGAATTACTCTCTCTATCTAATATGATCAATAGTTTTGGGGGGATATAGTAGACTAGGCTGATATACCTTCTCTCAGACTTTGTGGAACATCCTTCTAGGCCTTTTTGGCTTTCAAATTCTCCATTAAGAAATCATGTATTTTAAGAATCCAGATGTCCTTCGACAGGGAAATGAATACAGAAAATGTAGTACATTTACACAATGTAGTACAACACAGCTATTAAAAACAATGAATTCATGAAATTCTTAGGCAACAGGATGGAACTAGAAAATATCATCCTGAGTCAGGCTACTCAGTCACAAAAGAACACACATAGTATGCACTCATTGATAAGTGGATATTAGCCTAAAATCTTGGAATACCCAAGATACAATTCACAGACCACATGAAGCTCAAGAAGAAGGAAGACCAAAGTGTAGATTCTCAGTCCTTCTCAGAAGGGGGAACAAATACTCACGGGAGGTCATACAGAGACAAAGGGTGGAGCAGAGACTGAAGAAAAGGCCATTTAGAGACTGCCCCACCTGAGGCTCTATCCCATATAGAGACACCAAATGCAGACACTATTATGGATGCCAAGAAGTTCTTGCTGATAGGCCTGTCATACATGTATACTAACACCAAGTCTTGGGTCTCAGTGGAAAAACATTGAAACAGATGGCTATAAGCTAATGTAAACAGGCAGCTTTTGTGAAAATTTACAATCCTGAGTAGTCATAGACCTTGTAAATAGGTAGCCTTGTAAGACAATACCAACTTAGATAAGGACAAGTGAGTCATAGGCAGAGTCATAGTGACTTGTCCCCTGAACCTTCACCCAGCCGATACCTGGTTCTGAAGATATCTGTATTACCCCTGAATACCCACACTCCATTGCCATTCCCTTCCCCACATCCTGCCTTTCTGTGTTTATAACCCCTGTGTGAATGAATTACGATTTTAGAAAAAATAAATTATATAAAAAAAGAAGTTCTTGCTGACAGGAGCCTGATATAGCTGTTTCCTGAGAGGCTTTTTCAGAGGCTGGCAAATATAGAGGAGGATGTTCGCAGCCAACCATTGGACTAAGCATCATGGGGTCTCCAATGGAAGAGTTAGAGGAAGGCCTGAAGAAGATGAAGGGGTTTGCAACCCATAGAAAGAACAACAATATCAACCAACCAGACCCTCCAAAGTTCCCAGGAATTAAACCAACAACCATTGAGGGTTCCTTGTCGCCAGCTGTATATGTAGCAGAGGATGGCTTTGTTGGGCATCAATGGGAGGAGGGGCCCTTGGTCTTGGTAAGACTCCATGTCTCACTGTAGGGGAATGCCAGGGCAGGTAGGTGGGAGTGAGTGGGTGGGTGGATGAACACCTTCATAGAAGCAGGGGAGGGAGGAGAGGGTTTCTGGAGGGAAACCAGGAAAGGGGATAACATTTGAATTGTAAATAAATAAAATATCCAATAAAAAAGAAAGAAAAAGAAATCAGATATTATTTAAGTGTATCTGACTTTATATGTTACTTGGTTATTTTACATTTCAGCTTTAAATATTCACTCTTTGTTCGGGACATTTGGCATTTTTATTATTATATGTCATGAGAAATTTCTTTTCTGGTCTTGTCTATTTTGTGGTCTGTATGTTTCTTGAAACTTTATAAGCCCCTTCTTTAAGTAAGAGAAATTTTCTTCAATAATTTTGTTAAAATAACCTTCTGTGTGACTTTGATTCATAATATTTGGTAGCTGATTTTTGTTTCGATTTAGCATTTTTTGACAGAGGTATCCATTTCTATTCTATTGTCTGAAGTTTATGTCTGAAATTTCTTTTATATCCTAAATTTTTCATTTCCTGTTTTATTTAGATTTAGGTTTTCTTTAGTGATCCTATTTGTCATCAAATTGTACTTTCATGGCTTGAGTAGTTTTCCCTATTTTATTCAGGTATTTGGGTTTTCAAGGACTTTATTGAGGTATTTATTCATAGCCTACTTAATGTCCTTGAATATACTTATAATCATTGTTTGAAGCCCTTTACATATGTTTCAGCTATACTACAGTTGTCAGGGTTTATATTAATGGGTTTACTGTTGGAGGTATATTGTCTTGGATGTTCATGTTTGTCATTTTGTGGTAGTGTGTAGGCATATGGTGATATGAGGCAATTCTATGTATTAAATTTTGTGATGTCCTGTTGGTTAGTTGTTGCATTTTTGGCTATTGTTGACCACTATAAATTCTATGTAAGCATAGGCGCTGTGAGGTCCTTGTTAGAGGGTGCTTTAGTAGATGGTCAGCTAATACAAAAAAATTGAGTTGAGTTACAAGGGAAGGCTGAGACTTGTCAGGAAGTGATGCCTTAGTTTGGATTTTCATTGCTATAAAAAGACACCATGAGGAAGGCAACTATTACAAAGGACATTTTATTTGTCCTGGTTTACTGATTCTGAGGTTCAGTCTATTATCAATATGGCAGGAAGTATGGCAGCATCCAAGTAGGCATGGCACTGGAGGAGCTAAGAGTTCTACATATTATTCTGAAGGAAAACAGAAGACTCGCCTCTTGGAAGTTGGTGAAAGATCTCAAAACCCACACTCACAGTGACACATTTCATCTGACAAGATCATACCTACTCCAAGAAGACCACAACTCCTAATACTGCCACTCCCAAGCAGATTCAAATCAACACATTAGGATATTTCAATCCATACAAAAAGATGGAATCTTCTGTGAATGGAAGTAGGGCAAGTAGAAGAGCTCCTGCTAGTAGGTTGCTATGGGACTAAGAGTTAAGTCTGAAAGAGCAGAATAGAAGACAAAAAAAAAAATGATAGTGAACATCACTTACCTGCCATACTAGGGAGGAAGGTGATATTCTACTCAGATGCTCACTGTGTAGAAAGAGTGTCTCAGAAGATTTAACCATAGTCTGAACTAAAGAGATCATTCCTACAGCCTAGCTTTCATAGTAGCAAATAGTACTATGCCTATGAATGACAAAAATGACCAGCATGGGAAATCGTCCTAAAGGAGTAATAGTGACACTCAATATATTGATGATAAACAAGAGACATGTAATTGCATTTAAGGTCCACTCAACAGAGAAGGATAAAATGCTTAGGACTAGGCAATTGCCTGGATCTAGTGAAGTCAAGGATCTTAGAAGAGAACCTACTACTAACACATTACCAGACCAGTATAATTGCCAATTAAATTTTCAAACAGCCTTTTCATCTAGGTAAGTATCTCTTACCCATGTTTTAAAAGATTCATAATTATTAAATCAAAAACAATATCAATATATTTGCATTAAAAATGAGGTGCTCATTCATTACCTTATTTTAATCAAAACTTTATATGTTGATTTTGGAGTAAAGGGTATTTTGTTAAAATTGGGAATTCTGGTAAGTTTTAATATAATTAACTATCCTTAAATTTTTTAAAAAAAAATTATAAAGACTTAAAGGAATTTCTAATCTAGAAAGAATAATTACTTTTTGAGTGCTTGGCTACTCTAACACAACCTCTATTGTGACAGTTTTCAGTAATGAAGTAAATTGGAAAGATATTTTCAGCATTAAATATAGCCCTACACTGAACATGTGTTTCAAATTGGATAGTCAATTTAAACTCCAAAAGATCCAATTTATTTATAACAGGCATTTTGCATATATCATGCTGTCTAGCAAAACATCTTCAAAAATTGACAGGACTTTCTAATATGTGCATAATGTCAAACATTTCCCTCAGATTTTCTTCTTAATATTTTTAATAAGTTCTTATTTTATTATATTTATTTATTCACTTTAAATACTGATCACAAGCCCCTTTCACTTCTTTCATCCCAGTTCTATCTTCATATTTCATTCACTCCATTCCCCTTCATGGTACACCAAGTTGCAGCAGGGCTAAGTGCATCCTCTCCCCATGATTCCAGACAATGCATCCCAGCTAGTGGAAAGCAATACAAAGGCAGGCAACATAGTCAGAGAATGTATATATTCCAATTGGTAGGCTACCCAGCTTCACATATGCTATGTATATGTAGCAGCCCTAGGTCAAGCTTAGGTTCTTTGGTTGGTGATTCAATATCTGTGAGCACCTATGGGCCAGGTTAGTTGAGTTTGTAGGTCTTCTTGTGGTGTCCTTGAAATCTCATGTGACAGCACATGTTGGTAAAGATGTGGAACAAAGAGAAAGCCATTTTGGAAATCTCAGAAAATTGAGCACAGTTTTACCTTAAGACATAACTATACCATTCCTGGAAATATATCAAAATAAAATGTTCCACCATCCCACAGGGACACTTGCTCAACTACCTTCATAGCCACTTTATTCATAATAGCTAGAAACTGGAAACAACTGAGATGGCCCTCAACTAAATGATGGATAATGAAAATGTGGCACATTTACACATAGAGGGTAATAGTCAGCTATTAAAAACTGGGACATAATGAAATTTGCAGACAAATGGATGGAATTAGTTCTTATTTTTAAAACTCAATTTGATATAAGAAGATTAATATACAATAATGTTTTACTAAGAAAGATGATTTCTTACAACAATTACTGCAATTAACAACCTCAGATTTCATAACTTTTCATAGTACGACTCACAAGCATGAGCAGCTAAAACTTGCCACATCTAAAACACTATCATAAAACCATTTGAAGAATTTCATACACCTAAAGTATATATAAACTGTGTCAAAAATCATGAAATTCCTCTGTTAGACAACAAGAGTCTCTATATTTAGCTTGTGTTACAAGGTCATCAGACATTGTCTCTCTACATTTCCATAATATGGTCTCAAAAGTACAATTAAATATCCAACTATCAAAAGCAGTCCTGCCACCAAAATTAGCCATTTACTTATTGACTGTACAGTCTTATGTTGCTCACTGGTTACGTAATCAATCCTTTTTTCATATCTTATATCTCAATGATTGTTTAAAATTGAAGTAATCTGATATACAATAAAACAAAACAGGTCAGCATGCAATTTTCTAAGAGAAATTTGAAAATGTGAGTAAGTACCTTTTAGAGATGTATAAGAACAATTTAATGTGGTATGGGTGAAAAATCTGTGCATGTATATATCTTTTTACTAGTGTGCAAATGTATAGATGTACATTTGTATATGTTGAGGTCAGAAGGTCATGCCTTGTGTTTTCTACTACTCTCCACCATAAGTTTTGAGACAGGATCCTCAATCGAAGGTAAAGCTCTTAGATTTGAGATTAGTTGGCCAGTGGGCTTTAGGAGTTCTCCATTCTTACAATCTAGACCCCAGATTATAAGTGCCCATCACTGTGTTTGGATTTTAACTATATGCTGAGGATTCAAGCTAATGCCCTCAATCTTGTGTTGCAAACACTGTACTACCTGAGCCATTTCTCCAAGCATCTCCAAAGCAACTTCAACTTGATAGATTCTTCATCCAATGTCTGGGATCCACACATGATCTTCTGGGCTCCCTGATATGTTTGGGGCCACTTCTCCAGTAATTCCCCATACAACATACTAGGCTTTTGGTTTACTCAACTATTGACCAAGGCAACTCTTATAAAGGACAACATTTAATTGGGGCTAGTTTACAGGTTTATATATTCACTCCAGTATCATCATGGAAAGAATCATGGAAGTATCCAGGCAGGCATGTAGCTGGAGTACCTGACAGTTCTACATCTTGTTCTGAAGGCAAACGTGAGAAGACTACTGTCTTCCATGTAGCTAGGAGAAGGTTCTCAAAGCCCACACCCACAGTGACACACTTCCTCCAACAAGACTACACCTATTCCAACAAGGCTACACTTCCAATAATACCACTCCCTGGGCCAAGAATATTCAAACCACCACATACCACTCCCTGGGCCCCATAGGCTTGTTTAAACCAAGGAGTCTATGGGGGCCATACCTTGCCATAACATAATGCAAAGTACATTTATTCCAAGTTCCAAAATCCCCATCCTCTACAACAGTTTCAGCAATGTAAAAGTTCAAAGTACAAAGTTTCCTCTGATATTCAAGCAATCTTTTAAGTGTAATCCCCTATAAAATCAAAAGCGAAAAGCATATCACATATACACAAATAACAAGATATACATTATCATTCTAAATTGTCATAGTGAGGATATACTGAATCAAAGCAAGGCAGGAAACCAGCTGGGCAAACTCTAAACTCCCTGTCTCCATTTCTGTGGTCCAACTAATGTCAGTGGTGATGACTGCAAAAAATGTCTTTGGTTTGGTTTGGTTCCACTATCTATTAGCAGCTTTCTTTGGCATCTTTAACATCTTGAGTTATCCAAGGCAACTTCAATCTCATAGGTTTTTGTTCCATTGTCTGGGATCCATACATCATCTTCGGTCCTACCCCAGAGGTTTTGGGTCACTTCTCCAGCTCTGCCCTCCACTCCACTACTGCTGATATTCTTGGTGATCATCATGTGGTACTGGAATCTCCAATTCTCTGTAGTCTTCCACTGCAACTAATTCTCACTAATAGCTTCTCATAGGCTGGCTTCATGGTATCATGCCTCGACATCTCTTCATGACTGATTCATGCTTTCAAAACTAGTACCATCTGGGTGATTCTTACACATTACTAAGTCTAGCTACAGCATGCCGTACAAGCTTGGTTATCTCTGGAATACAGCTTTTTGTGCTCTCAGAAAACACTTCTCAAAAGATTTCACATCAGTGGATTTGGTCTCTTTAATCACTTCTAATATCTTAGCTCCAGCTAACCAGTATCAACTGTCCCAGGAACTTCTATTCTTGACTCTAAAGCCAGAGTATTATGATTGATTCTGCCAAGCTCTGCTGCTTTCTGGGGATGGAATGTGTCCCTTGTTCTATTACATTACACTAACTGTCTTTTTCTGTTTTTCAACACCTTCACTGACTAACCTTGGCTATGCTGGAACTTCCTCTGCAGACAGACATTTAACTCAGAGTCTTGCATAGCTTTGTCAGATGATCCAGGTATTAAAGGCACATATGACCATGTGGGGACCTTTGTTTTACCTAGAACTTGCTCTGGACCAGGTTGGCCTTGAACTCAAGCAATCTTCTTGCTTCTCTCTCCTGGATTAAAGGTCTGTACCACAATGCCTTGGCCTAAGCTTTTCATGGCCACTATGCCTCAGATCTAAAACACAGATTTGCCTTCCATAACTGGATTGTTGCTCATTTCAAATTAAAAGTAACTAACTCTTGTTCAACTGCAAACATGTAAACATGTAAACAGTAAGCTTAGCTGGGAGAGATTTTGTTCTGAGGTCACAACTCCCTTAATTCTATTTAATACTTGAACATGGGATTTAGTTCCTCTGCATGGTGCCCCTTTATTACTTGAGCCATACATTTGTATTTTTCCTTCCTGGGATTGCTATGTTTGATCAAAATGTTCTTCAGGAGAGTAAAACAGGACAAAGTACATGGTGGGGTGTTTTTTTTTTTTTGAGACTTTTCTTTTAAATGCAATTAATTGAAATCTCTTTAATTTAGTCTCAGGTAGACTCTCAAGACAAGGGCAAAAATCAGCTGCATATTCACCAAAATATTACAAGAACAGACCACATACTGAAATTCTTCTCCTCTGAAACCTCTAGAGCCAAGCTTCCACAGTTTAAATAATTCCCAGCAACAAAGCCTTCAATACCCTTAAGAGGATAGTCTATTAAGCCACACTTAAAGCATTATACTGTTTTCCATATACAAAGTTATAAAATTCATATTCTTCCAAACAAAACCATGGTCAGATCTATCACAGAAATACTCCATGCCCAATACCAACTTCTGGCTTAGGATTATCATTGTTGTGAAGAGACAACATGACCAGGGCATCTCTTATAAAGACAACATTTAAGTCCAGCTGGCTGACAGGAGACATGGAAGTGTCCAGGCAGGCATGTAGGTAGAGTAGCTGAGAGTTCTACACCTTGTTCTGAAAACAAACAGAAGAAGACTACTGTCTTCCAGGTAGCTAGAAGGAGGATCTCAAACCACACACACACAGTGACATACTACCTCTAACAAGGCCAGAACTACTCCAGTAAGTTCACACCTTCTAATAGTGCCCCTCCCTGGGCCATGCATATTTACACCCCACACTGTATATTTTACTGTATGTAAAAATATACATGTATTTCATGTATCAGGAAAATCTTAAGTTTCACAATAAAAATATACATGATACATGAAATATAATTACAAGGTATACTAGCTCATCTATTTCTCAGTATATATTTGTCATGCCTAATACAGATTATTCATGCATGATTGCTTTTATCAGGTTATAATTTTTTTCTTGAAAGTGATGCATTTTAGCCATGACAGAAACTATCATTTCCAATTGAATATTTTATGTATGTAAAATATTTCATGTATTAAATAAACTCGTCCTTTGTCTTCACATGAATTACTATCTGGTGGTTTGTTTTGTTTTTGCTACAATCTTTGGCTCTTAGGAAAATCATGTCTATCTCAGGTGAAAAAAATTGATTTAAATTATATATGCATACACTGACTTATTTTGTATATATTACATATACTATATATGTACAGTATAATATATGTATAATTACATATATTATAGGTTTTGTAGGTAGCAATAGTATGATTCCTTATGCCTTTTTAGCTATTGTTGAAGACAACGTGGCTCAGACATAAGGTCCAGAGGCTTCTGAGCTGGAAGTGTTCTGAAAGGTTCCTCCCTAATAAATAATGTTCATGGTACCAGAAGGAGCCTTACAAGCTTCCAAATGAGAGAACATTTGCAGCCTAAATCAAAGTAATCATTTCCTCTCTTATAAAATGAGCATCTTGGGTATTTACTATATAAAGAAAAGCTAAAAGATACCTTCAGTCTACATCAGGGTAAATATGCATGTCTGTTTTTCCTCATCTTTAGTTTAAGAAGAGTGTCAAATGATATTGAACAAAATTTCATCATAAAATAAGCTTGTAGTTTAACCAAGCATTATTTGTATAATTATTCATAAATTCAATATACCATCTGTCTTTAAGAAACATGAATTTGTTTTTGAAACCATTGACCTCTTCATATCTTGTGTATTATGCTTATAAAATTTAAACACAATGTTATATGTTTCTTTAGTAAATATTATTCAATTAAAAATATAATTTAATCATTTTAAAAGCAACCCAAATACAAATCAAACTTAGGTTAAAACAAATACTTATGTAGTAAAAGAAAAATAAGACAGTGTTCATGAAAAACAGGCAAACAAAATCATTACTTGTATATATAGCTATGCTAAGCATATCTATAACACATGCGCACAACACTAAAAAAAAAAAAAAGTATGTTCAGTCAAATGGCCACTAAATACAGGCAAAGACCAGAGTGCAATAATTTTACAGTCCAATTATATTTATAATGTTAAGTACAAAATGAAAAAGTTGTTATGAAACTATCATGTCCATGGATGAATAATTCAATAAAAAATAATTGAGAAAGTTGGTTGTAGATGCCACTTGTACTTATGCTTAAAATGTATTTTCTCATAGAGATCCATGGCAATTTTATTACAGGAGTAATTAGTATAAGGGATAAGAAAGTAGACAGCCTTTCTGAACATATTTCAATAAACAAGGGGGAATGAATCAAATCTAAGACTTTGGAGTCTGAAGCTATTTTCTGCTTCTTTAGAAAACAGAGAAACAAAACAAAACAAAATGTACAAAAAAACTCAACAACACTCATTTTGGTGCTATACTAGCAGATGATACCTATATATCTTAAATAAAGTCTTTACCCATGTTTTCCCCAGATGTAGCACAAGGAGGTAATTATGTCTTCCTAAGGTTCTATTTCTTGTTTTGCCTGAAAAAAAAAAACAAAGACCTACACAGCTGAGAGTGAGTAGTCAAACACTACAATTTCTGCTTATATTAAAATTATGCATCCACTTTCTTAGAATCAGAAATGAAACCCACTTTCTTTGAAACAGTATCAATTCACAGTTTTCAATTGCTTTAATTTCAAACTTTTGCATGAATTTACAATTTTTTTTCCAAAGGATTGAAGCTTTTCTTCAATTTAAAATGATTTTATCAGTGGATAATTAGTCCTACCATATATTTAAATTTCTTAGACAAACAAAAAGTAGAAAAGAGAACTAATGCAACTCAGTGGGAAAATAAATAAAGGTTAATTGGAAGGAAATGTGTTTTCTGATATTTTCTTTATAGAAACACCACTTTGGAAAAACACAGAACCAGTAAGTATGCATGACCTTGAAATTACTGGAAAGCCATTAAATTGCCTTACTGAGCATGAAAAAATAAACAAAGAAGGGAAATATAAAAATTTGAATCTTGAACCTACAAGTTAATGTCTAAACCAGGCATCATGACAAATTACCCAATTTATAAAAATATTTCTAATAATTTGAAATACACTCTTACTAAGACATGATGTATCAAAGAGCTCAAAAGTAAAAAAATAAAAAAGAAATTTTTGTAATATATAAATTGTTTCTTCAGCAGTACAGTTTATATGAAATCTTATATAAATATTAACAATCAGTTTTCCATTTAGTCTAGCCAAAACAAGTAAGATTATAGATAGCATAAAATGGATTTAGTACAGAGCTACTTAACATCTGTGGTGAAAGCATTCATATTATATTAAATAGTATCAGCACTTAACACACCTCCCAAAGAGCACATAAATAATATAGAAATTTGGAGATTATATTATATTCAACTTTAAAACAATGTCATGTAATTAGTGGCTGAAATTGGAGTAATGATATTGTCTTGTTAAAAACATACTACATGCATAAATTATTTTTCATAGCCAAGGTATGTTAACTTTATAACTCAGGTAGAACTGCTGTACTTCACTTTATGTAAGATAAAAATCATATAAGAAAAAAGTGCATAATAAATCAAATATACACTGTATACAGACAATCGGAAAAATAAATGTAATAAAAATAAAAATAATAAAATTATTATATATAATAATAAAAAATAAAAATAATAAAAATAAAAATAGAAAAATAAAAATAATAGAATTATTTTGTAATTCTAAAAAATTACAATAAAAGTGGCAAATAATAAAAATATGTCTTAAGCATTACAAATTTGGGCTCAAATATGGCAATGAATAGGTAGCATTGAAATCAAAAGTAATTCACTCCCACTAGACAGGCAGAAAATAGTAACCCACTTAATCCTTCAAACTGTAATCATTTAAAACTTGATATTACCTATAAAAATAATGTTTGAATCATCTTGGTCACATAAACAGCTCACTTTCCAGTGGTTAACAAACATTCCTAATCTCCTTGTAATATGGAGATATTTGCAGTTACCAGAGACCAGAACTCTGTTGCCTTCTTCACTAAACTAGCAATTGTTTCAAGAAGAAATGTGGTTACCTTGTAAGAAAATACAAAATTTCTGCTTGATTATCAATCATCAAAGTCATTAGAAAAAGCGGAGTTTTTAAAAAGAGATAGCCATGACACATTCCTTTATGAGTATACAAGTTCTCAAAACCTCTTAAAAGTCAGTAAATAAATAAATAGACTGTTCTGACAATCTCCATCTTTATCTATCCTACATTTGATATTCATCATTTGCCCTTTGAGGAATGAAATCATCACTTACAATAGTATGACACACAACAGGAGAAAGCTGTATCTAGATATCTTTACCGAGAACACTCAAAAAATTCTCAACGAAATCAACCCTCAAATTGATTTTCAAAATTTGTGAAATGAATATGAGCTTTTTTCATGTGGACATATCTAGTGTCCTACTACAATTGATTTGATTGCTGTTATTCTGATAGTATATTGCAGCATGCCAAATTTCGTCCCATTTGAGTCTTTGTTTAAATACCTAAGGAATTACACCTTGGTGTCTTTTTATAACGATTTTTTAAAAACCTGATGTGGGTCATATGACTTAAATATGAGAATTCTTTTACAGTGTATTATAAAGTAATCACCAAGTTCTCATGATTTCCAGTGCAACTATCAGTATAGAGACATACTGAAAATTATATATCTGAGAATATATTCTATTGACACTGCTAAACCAGAAGCTAAATATTAGCTTCCATTCAGTGTTCTATAGAACAGTCATATATTCCTGTGATATTTGAAGAATCTATGGTAATATAAAAGGAAATTGCTCAAATTATAGTCTAGAGACTAAAGAAAATCAAGACTCAAGCACAGTTTTACTGTGGCTCAACCACAAGTATCCATTAAAGATTAAGGCAACTTTATACTTTTAAACACCACAGATAATATCAAAGCATTACTAAGATAAATCGATGGGCATTTGAAATTGACTACTTTCAAAGCAAACTATATTTCATTCAGATCTCTGACAGAATTTATACCTAGAAGATGTTCTTCTAATGTATGAGAACAAAACACAGTGTGCCTTAAAAGAGAATGATTTTAATGTGAAAAGCCAGCAGAAATACATCACAGTGTATTTAAGGTTTGTGACTTTAGTATTGGCTAAGAGTCACTTAATAATTGGTGATGTCTTACTAATAGTGTCAGTCCTTGAGACTTCCCTTTGAGTTGGATCACTTTTGGGCCTGTCCCTGATTTTTCTTTTCCTTAGGCTCCTCTCCATTTCCATCCCTGCAGTTCTTTCAGACAGGAACAATTATGGGTCAGAATTTTGACTGTGGAATGACAACTGACTCTTTCATTTGATGCCCTGTCTTTCAGTTGGAGGTGGTCTCTATAACTTCACTCTCCCTACTGTAGGGCATTTCTCCTAAGGTCCCCACCTTTGTGTCCTAAGAGTCTCTCAACTCCCAGGTCTCTGGTGCATTCTGGAAAATTCCCCTGCCCCTATCCTCCTACCTCCTAAGGTTGTCTGTTTACACTCTCTCTGCTGGCCCTCAGTCCTTTTCCCTCACCCAATACCAAATCAGGTTCCCCTCTTCCCCCAGGCCTCATGCACTTTCCCTCCCTGGTCCCTTGCTCCTTCCCCAATTGTGATTACTTTCTTCTCCCTCCCAGGTAGGACTGAGTCATCCTCACTTGAGTCCTTCGACTTGTTGACCCTTTTGAGTTTTGTGTACTGTATCTTGGGTATTCTGTACTTTTCTTTTGGCTAATATCCACTTATTAGTGAGTACAACCATGCATGTCCTTTTGGGTTTGAGTTACCTCACTCAGGATGATATTTTTTAGTTTCATCCATTTGTCTGCATCTCAGGATGTCCTCATTCTTAATAGCTGAATATGTATTCCATTGCGTAGATGAACCACACTTTCTGTGTCCATTCATCTATCTTTGGCTATCTGGGTTGTTTCCAGCTTCTGGCTATCACATACAAGGTCACTATGAACACAGTGGAACATGTCCCCTGTGGCAGTGTGGGACATCTTTTGGGTGTATTCTCAAGAGTGGTATTGCTGGGTCTTCAGGTAGATCTATTTGCTATTTTCTGAGGTACATCCAGATTGATTTCCAGAGTGGTTGTACCAATTTGCAATCCCAAACAGCAATGGAGGAGTGTTCCTCTTTCTCCACATCCTCACCAAATGTGCTGTTACCTCAGATTTTGATCTTAGCCATTCTGATTGGTGTAAGGTGTAATCTCAGGGTCGTTTGATTTACATTTCTCTGATCACTGAGGACTTTGAATGTTGCTTTAGGTGTTTCTGAGCCATTTGAGATTCCTCTCTTGTGGATTTTCTGTTTAGTTCTAGACCCCATTTCTTTGATTGGGTTGTTTTGTTTTTTTTTTTTTGTTGTTGTTGTTGGTTAGCTACTTGAGCTCTTTATATATTTTGGATATTAGCCCTCTATCAGATGTGGGGTTAGTGAAGATTTTTTCCCAATCTGTAGGTTGCCAATTTTTCTTGTTGACTATGTCTTTTGCCTTACAGAAGCTTTCCAGTTTCATGAGATCACACTTATCAATTCTTGATCTTAGAGCATAAGCCATTGGTGTGCTGTTTAGAAAATTTCCCCATGTGTCAATGAATTAAACTTCTTCTATTAGATTCGGTGTATCTGAGTTTATGTTGATGTCCTTGATCCACTTGGACTTGATCTTTGTTTAAGATGACAAATATAGGTCTATTTTCATTTTTCTACTTACAGACAGCCAGTTAGATCAGCACCATTTGTTGAAGATGCTTTCTTTTTTTCCATTGTATATATTTGGCTTCTTTGTCAAAGATCAAGTGCCCATAAATGTGTGGTTTTATTTATGGGTCTTTAATTCTATTCCACTGATCAACATGTCTGTCTCTCTACCAATACCATGCAGTTTTTATCACTATTACTCTGTAGTAAAGCTTGAGGCCAGGGATAGTGATTTCCCCAGCCATTCTTTTATTGTTAAGAATTGGTTTTGCTATTCTGGGGTTTTTTTTTTCCTTTCCAGATGAATTTAAGAATTGCTCTCAAAGGGACTTATCATGACTGCCTTCCAAAAGACCCAACAAATCAGATGCAGATATTTGCCCCAAACCAGTGAACAGAAGCTACTGGCCCCTGTAGTTGAATTAGCAAAAAACTTAAAGAAGCTGAGGATGTGGGCAAGCCTATAGGAGGACCAACAGCCTCAAGTAACCTGGACCCCTGAGATCTCTCAAACACTGGATCACCAACCAGGCAGAATATGCCAGCTGATATGAGGCACCTAACACATATACAGCAGAGGACTTCTGAGTATGAGTTCAGTCAGAGAAGATGGACCTAACCCTTAAGAAACTGGAGGATGCAGCGAGTTTAGTGATCTGGTGGGGTAGAGGGTGTAGACATCCTTGTGGAGAGAGGGTGGTTGGGAGGAGATATAGGATGTGGAATAGTCGGAGAGTAGACCAGGAGCAGAATAAAATTTGGAGTTTAAAATTAATTAATTAATTAATTAATTAAAATAAAGCCATTTTCAAACAGAAAAAATCAATTGGTAATGTCTCTCATAGCTCATTTTTCTTATGTTGCTCACTAGCCTAAAATATTAAACTTGAATTTTTATTCTTGTCACATTGAAAATGACATATAATTAGGTGTTTATGTGGTCAGAAAAGATAGGACAGATATGAATATTCTGTCTAAAAGGTAACAAACATATGTATCACTTTAATAGAGAACATAGGTAGCAATCTAAAAGAATAATAGCTTCTACTTAAGAAGGTAGGCTCATTAGCTAGTAATTTTGTAGTTTAAATTAAGAAAAATATAATAAGATAAACAAAATGAAAGTAATCAAAGTTGAAAGGGTGAAAAAATGAGGTAAAGGCTTACCTCCTCAGCTGAATTCCAGAGATTCCGCTTGCAAATCCTATCTCAAATGTTTATGGATCTTGGAATAATGGCTGTATATGACACAATACCAGGTGTTGAAATGTGGCTAAATAGCATAGTACTATCACAGGAGAGTTAGCTATGAACATGATTAACAACTTACTTAAAAACAGTGGCCTGGTTCCTGTGACTCCAGCTTACAGATCCTTAACATGAATCACTGAGTTTACCAAGGGACAACAAAGGATCTTAATGCTTTATGGAAAGGGAGCCTTCTGTGTCATAAAATACCCCTCATAAAGCCTCAGCAACATGACTACTTAAACAGAAGCAGAACAAGGATGTCACTGAGGGACCTGCTAACATGAATGGGGAAAAGATCACAAGGTGACAACTGTACACAAACAATTATAGGCAAATAAGGACTGCTGAGAGAAAGAGAGGCAGTCTACCTCAGGGAAGAACACACCAATGGGTTCTCTGATAACAACTGCTTAGTTCTGAAAATTTGAGTGTACAAGTAAAATTATAAACTGAGAGGTTATAGTAATATATTAAGGAACATGTACACACACACATTTTTTATTACTTTCCTCTTATCTGCAGTTATTCCAAGTTATAGACTCATATCTGAAAACAAAAGAATCTAAGAAACACAGCCAATGGGGAGAACATGAGACTGTATTCCAGTAAGTTGGAAATCAAAAAGAAAATGAATAGATTTGTAGAATCATCCAAACTGCCAAAGTTAAACAAAGAAAGATATCAACAATCTAAATAAAATCCTCAACAAATAAAGAGCTTATAATTTCATTAAAAATCTTTCTAACATTCAGAACAGGGTATCAGCTGGGTGAAGGTTCAGGGGGCAGGTCACTATGACTCTGCCTATGATTCACTTGTCCTTACCTAAGTTGGTACTGTCTGCCAAGGATACCTATTTACCTGAACACCTACACTCCAGTGTCATCCCCTTCTCCATGTCCTGCCTTTCTGTGTTTATGACCCCTGTGTGAATGAATTACGATTTGAAGAAAATAAATAAATTATTTTAAAAAATCTTTCTAACTAAAAAAGCAGTCCCAATAGGATTCACTGAATAGTTCTAAGACTTTCAAAGAACTACAAGTAATTCCTCTTGCGTTATTCAAAAAATAAGTAAAAAATAAAATCAAAGGAACACTTCTAAATTAAATCAATGAAGCCAATGTAACATTAATACCAAAGTCATGTATAGGCACAACAGAAAAGCAAATCTTCTTACCAATACCTGTGATGAAAACAGGTGAAAAGGTCTTCAATAGAATGCTTTCAAATCAAATATAAGTACACATAGAGAAAATTATCATATATGACCCAATGTAAGAATAGTTTGACATGTATAATTTTACAAATATGATATTGTACATAATTGAACTTTAATAAAAATATCAGAGTATCACCGCAATAGTTGAGGATATTCTTTGTCCAGAGACAATTAGTAAAATGCATAAAAGATTAAACTAAAGCTATTGAGTCCTTTCATAAGTATTCTTTTACACCACACTGAAATGAAAATATTGTACAGGAAAACTCTCACTCTCTTCACTGAGAGGTGCATCAGAAAGCAAAGGAATGGGATGAGTGCCCAGTATTTGGGTACCAAATATATTATATTCCAAACTAATTATGAGAATTGGAGAGAAGAAAATATCTGAAGAGATCGGAAGCTGTGAGTGTGTGAGTGTTAGAATGTATTTTTATTGGATATTTTATTTACATTTCAGATGTTATTCCTTTTCCCCCCACCCAGAAACCCCCATCCCGTCCCCACTCCTCCTTCTTCTATGAGGATGGTCCCTCATCCACCCACCCACTGTAACCAAAGGCAGATGCTGATGTGAGTGGCAGGAAGTGCATGCTGACAGGAGCCTGATATAGCTGTCTGCTTAAAGGTCTGCCAGCGCCTGACATATACAGAGGCTAACAGCTAACCATTGAACTGATCATGGGATTCCCAATGGAGAAGTTAGAGAGAAGACTGAAGGAGCTAAAGGGGGTTGTGGCCCCATGGGGAAAGCAACAATACCATCCAATCAGAGCTCCCAGGGTCTAAACCACCAGCCTGGGAGCACATAGGGAAGGACCCATAGTTCCAGTTGTATAGGTAGGAGAGAATGGCCTTGTTGAGCATAGGTGGGAGAGGAAGTCCTTCGTCCTGTGAAGGCAGTTAGAAGCTTAGATTTAAACTAATGAAAACCTTAATAAAGAGAAGTTGTGCCAAGACCAATAAAGAGTTTTTAAAAATCTACAAAAGTTTACAATCAAAACTTTCATAAAAGTTTATAATACATGAATAAATAATATTAAACTTTTAGAGTTTGTATACACTCCTGAATTTAGAAGTTAGTTCACTAGATATATATCAAAATAGGAGTATAATCACAGGCCTAGAAATCTCGATGCTTGTCATTTTCATACTAGTAAATTTCCCTTGTAAGACTCATTAGTCACTCTATTTTAGTGATTGAAATCTTAGACCTGCTATTTAGCCTCCCCATAGAATATTGATTATTCCAAGTGGCAGTTAAAAAGTACAAAAGTAGAACAGAATTTAGAGGCAATCTTTGGAACCTCTAAAAACATTAATGAGCTCCACTTAAAATATCTGGCATAGAAAATACTATGTTCCAGATTGCCTATTGTTCAGAGTATTAGTTTATTATTTTGTTGTTGAAGACTCTATGTTTACTTGAAAGCTATTTACCACCAAGTATTCAAAAGCTTTTTAATAGGTATCTACTGATACAGTGATTTTAAATTTTGCCCTCTACTCTTACCATATATCTTAATTAGCCTAGGAATGTCTCAAATTAAAACAGCACATGTGTTCCAAACAATTTATCATTTACTGAAGGTAGAAAAATAAAATATAATCTCGGGCTGTAAGTTGCTAAGCATTTTCTCTATACATATTTTACATACCATTGTTGGACAAACGTAAAATGGGGCATTGTTTTAATTAGGATTTTTTTTTGCTATGATAAAAAATTATGACCAAACAGCAAGTTGGGAAGAATAGGATATGATGCCTAGGTTAGCTTGCAACTTAGGTAATTGAAAAAGTACATCATGTAGCACTTATTCCAATCAACCTTCATACTTTGAAAGCATCAGCAGCTAGACCATGTACTTACTTATTTACTTCTTTTTTTTTTAATTTTTTGTCTTAATCAGTAGAAACGTTAAAAGTGTGAACAAGGCATAGAGCATCTTATAACTAATACTTTTAATGGACCTCTTGAGCTTTCTCAAATTGTTTAAATGTCCCACAGAGATCCAAGGACTACAATTTGAGAATTACTAACGCAACATTTTTTTTTAAGTCCTGATCTCATGCAAATGTCTGCACTTTCATAGCTCTATAAAGTAAATAGAAAAAATGATACACTTTGTGTGATTGGAAGGAATATCCTCTTGTCTTTGTTTAATTCTTTGTGTCACTAATAGTCACAGTACTATTTAAAAAACAAAAGAAAAAACTGGAAGCTGATTGTAGTCTCAGCCTTTGCATTTATACAATGCTGAGGGAACAGCCATAGTCAACAATGCTATAAGGTTATCTAGTAACAGACAGATGAACAGCTTTGGTGTTCTGTTATTTATGAGCAAGAGACAATTGATAAACTATTTCTTAATTACTTTTTACTGTATTGGGAACATACAATACATAAAAAAGAATTAAATTAGTAAAAATATAGATGGACTCTGGAAAATTAGTAGCACTTTTGAGCAATACGACCAGATGGACAGAATTTGAGCAAAGTCTTAAATACGAGGTGAATAAAATAGAAAATACTTAAAACTTGAGGTTGAATAAACGGCTTAGTGGAAAAAAGCACTTTCAGATCTTCCAATAGACTCAGGTTTGAATCCCAGGACCTATGTGGCAGCTTACAAACTTCTGTAACTCCAGTGTAAAGGAATATGATGCCCTCCTCTGGCCTCTGCTCCCACCAGAAACACACACGGTACATAGATACAGATGACCAGAAATCACCCGTATACAAAAAATATTGTTGTTTTAAGAAAGAATTAAAACAGCTCCAGTCTCATCAATTGCAAAATACTGTTTACATTATACACAGGAACAGCAACTCTATATGGAATTCTTACATTCAGACATGATGCTTGAAATATTTCAGCACGCAGCTTAGACAGACAACACCAGACCAGCTGGTTCCACGAGATGAGGGGGTTTATTCAGGGCAGAGGGTGGGGAGAGAAGAGGAGAAGATGGAGTGGGGGAAAGAATAGAGAGAGGAGAGAAGTGGAGGCCAACCATGACCATGTGGAGAGAGGGAGAAGGGAAAGGGGGAGGGGCAAGGGGCAGAGAGAACCTGCAGGCAAGAGATCAAGGGAGCAAGAGAGAGAGAAGGGGGAAGGAGGCCCCTTTTATAGTGGGCAGGCCTACCTGGCTGTTGCCAGGTAACTGTGTGGAGGAGCATACCTGGCTGTTGCCAGGTAACTGTGGAGGTGGAGTTTAGACCAAATACTAACAATGCTAACAAATATATTAACTACATATTAATTACATTACTGAGTTTTGGATAGTTACACTCTATAAAGCCTCTGAGAACACTAAATTTGTGAAGATTCAATTTCATGTAGGAGTGTAAGGGTGAACTCTGGGAAGACTTTGACTTTATCATTTTCATTGTTGAAATTACAATGTAGAATACTATGATTTTTGAAAAATAAATAATATACCATCATTTAAAAATCAACTCTCCTCCCAACTACTTTTCTGAAAAACATTTGTTTTGATATTTTTAAATGCTTATATACTGCTCCCAAAATGCAAACACTACCTTAATTTTGCATTTAATATTTTAATACTATATTTATACTTTAAAAGGTATGAGCTATTTAGCCCGGAAGAATGGAATATTTTTCACGCCCTGCACAAGATGAATTTAAATTGTCTATCTTAGCCTTACAAACTCTCTACTTTGAATTTTATTAGTTGTCACATCATGACTCTGACAAACTTAGCCACTTTGTCATCTTGGCCAAAGCTTTGAAACATGCCAAAGTTAGTATATCAACACTTTTCAGAGTAAACTTATGCAAAGGTCAGTCAGTAACTGCTTACATCCACTTGTTAATTTTGCATATTGAATTTTCATGAAGATTAAACTCACAGTCCCATTTATGGTTATGCCAAATAAAGCTTGTCGCACCTATTTTTGTTTTGCAAAGCACATCATAGTCTCCTTGTGTTTGCTTTCATTGTATAAACAGTATTTCAACACTATACTTAGACTGCAAATTTATGAAGGATGTGATACTAAATAGACTGCAAAAATAATGGGCATTTTAAATATAACAGCCAAAATAAATGTTTTAGTCAGGCAAAATGTTGCCTGACTTTGTGTACACTCAACTACATGTTTTGGCTAGGAGAATTTTTTTCTGGACTTTAAGAACATCACTGAATGGCGTAAAAAGGCATATGAGTATGAATTTGCTACACACAAATTTATGCTCCTGAAAAGGCTGAATCCATAAGCACAGTTTCCATATTAATGAGGACTGCCAAGGGTAACAGATGTAAAATTCACTTACTTAGAATTGTAAAAGTGATGAAGTCTACCAAAGTAAATGAAACCAAAGGTTTATTTTACCTGTGAAATAAACATTCTACCATCTAAGGATGTGAAGTAAAGGAAGACTCAAGCTATTACGGCAGTTATTTTTACACCGTAACATAAACTTTTAAAAATTATAGTCTTAATACTCAATTTTCAACTCATCTGCCCACAAAGGTCAGATGTCAAATATGGAGCCCAGTTTCAGTTATGAATGGATACTAATAGTGTAATCACAATACTTTAACTAAGAAAGAAACACGCCTCATTCCAACAAAAATAATAAACCATACACTATTTCTCAACTTCTCAATTTTATTTTGAAAAATATTTTTTTGAAAATTAGTATTACCTTGATATGAACAGATTCCAATGGGTCTAAAGGGGCATTCAACAGAAAAATATGTAAGTAAAAGTTCATTTCTACCCATTTAAAGGTACAGATGAACATACTGAAATCTTTTCATCTTTATAAGTGGGTAACTTGCTCCATTTTTCCAAGTCACAAACTTGAATTTCTATTTAACACAACACAAAAAAAATCGTAAGATAATACTGTTTTTATTTTCACTATTATTTTTGTCTGCTTCTTTGTTTTGTTTCTTTTCAATGTTCATGTATTACTGATGAAAAGACACAGTTTTCTATTAATAATCTATTTAAATTAATCTATAGTGTTTTATATGTTCATATTTACTACTAAAAGCCTTGTTAAATGTTTTGACATTTCTGACAGTACTAATGTTGAGCCTGTGATTACAGGATGGAATCAGTGAAATGTGTCGCTGCAGATATTTCAGAAATCAGTGTACACAATGAAATTCCCCTTATTTAGTAACAGAAGTGTCCTCAGTTTTCTCTTTACTTTGTTACTTTAATGCTAAGTAATGTTGAGTTGTAAATTCCTGAATTGGAGTTTAGTTGAGAGTCCCTCTTATGCACGTCCAGGATCAAATATCATATACACATGGATCCATACGTTTATTTCATCCAGCCAGTAACAAGGGAAAATCTAGTATTCTAAACTCTGGCTCAGGCTTGTTGCTGAATGTAATAAAATTCTGTAAGAAATGCTGCTGATAAACATCCCTTAGAAAAATAATATTTAAGTTAAATTAAACATTCTAAAACAAATGAACTTGATCTCATGACATAAATGTTTTAAATAAATAATGCAAAACCTTATGTCACAAATGGACAGACAGGAAGAGATGGCAGGAAAATTTAAAAGACTTGAGAAAAAACTGAATGAAAAAATATCAGATATGATGTCTAAGAAAAAGATTGAAAAGAAAAATATTCAAATGGGAAATAACAAATAGGATTTCATAAGGAAGTAAAATCATCAAAAAATAAAAATAATGTTTACTCTCAACAAGCTGACAAGATAACTGAAGGCTGAGAGGGAGCATTACATTTTTTTTCTACTAGAATAAGACATAGCAGTCATAATCGCTGAAGCAAAACTATAATTTCTATAAAATTTTAAAGTTTCTGTATCATGAGTAATGTTCTACATAAGATTTTCAGGCCTTAAATTGAGTAGTTATGGCTTTATTTGATAAATCAAATGAATAACCATTCCCATACCATACATTGTATCAAAGTCCATGCTTTGCAATTTTTAAATAAAACAATTTCTTCAGTCAAGAGCCAGAAAGTTTATACTCTTTTGAAAAATTACACAATGTATATTAGAAAGATACAGATATGAGCCTATAATAATCTAGGTTCAGTAAAGACTTAAAATATATATAGATCTAGGAAAATGATATGAGTGATCTTTGTTGTATGGAGTTTACAACTTTTTTGTAAATTCGAACATACTTTCTCTTAAAAATCTCTACAATGCATATAGACTGAAAGACATTATCTATAGTCATGTGATAGTGGCACACAGCTTTAATCACATCACTTGGGAGACAGAGGTAGGTGGATCTCTGACTTAAAGACAGTTTTGTCTACAGAGTGAGCTCCAGTCCAGCTAAGCTTACACAGATAAATTCTGCCTTAAAAAACAGCAACAAAAAATATTAGATAACTATTGTCTTTTAAGATTAAATATGATCATTCACAATATAAATCAGTATAAATTAATAATCCCAATTAAAACTATAAGTTTGCTTTATCAACTATCTTGTTTCCCCTAATCTTGTATTTCTATCTCAATAGTTTGTTGACCATTGGGGACTTTAGTAATGATCTCCTTTTTTCCTACAGTACTGGTTTAGTCATGGAAGATAATAGCAAGACCAGTATGTCTGGTCTTTGTTCCCCTACCAAAGTTTGAAGTTTCTTTTGAAACAGCTACTTCTACAATATTAATCTGACTTAAAATATCTTTCTTCAGGTTCTAAGACATTATCTATAGTCATGTGATTCATCTTACCTAGGATGCATTTAACAACAGCCGTGGTCTTATGAGACTTTCTGCTGCCTTAATCAACTCAGATTACTACTATAAAATACCAGGGACAATGTGGCTTAAACTGTAGACATTTATTTCTTAATGTTGTGGATGCTGGAAACCTATAATTGAGGCAAATAAAAGCTCTGTGGTTTTCTCCTTCTTCTTATTGAAAACATTTCATCATATGTGTCTAGCCTTATGACATCATCAAAAACTAACCACATCTCAAAAACAAATACTATCAGAATGTAGAGTATGGCCTCAATATATGAATATAAGATTAATTTTTAAATCTTATATTAATATAATATTAAATATTTGTTTCCGTCAGCTTCCCAAATTTTACTATCCTTTTAAGTTTTCCTTAACCTTTGGCCCTTCTTTACAAATACCACATTTGATAAACATTCTTTCATAGTATACTATTATATACTATTATATGCCTTTTTGAAATCTTATCTTGTATGTATACCAATAGGAGGAACATAGACAAATGATATAAAGAATTTGAGTACTGGAAGTACTTTGAAAATTGTGGGTGATAAAAGTATAGCTAGTTAGGTATACAGTATCTTCGAGAAATATGACTTTGAGCCAATAATTGTAAAGGTCCCAGAATTATACATGCTTTATTTCATCCTTTTTAATGAAAGAAGCATATGGTGTCTTCCTCAGTAGGATCTTACTACCATGTCTGGAGAATAACTAAGAGGACTAGCAATAGCTTGTAATGTTTGTGCATGTATGGAACTTGCTGGCTAACAACTCCAAAAGAAGTAAACAAATTCTGGCCATTGGGTTTTTTATGTAGTAGTGTCTGGTGTGCAGTATGGGCATTGGTATCATTCATAAGTCATACCTAGCTATAAATCATGTTAACTATAAAAGTGACTGGCTTGACAAGATACACCTACTGGTATAATAGTGACAAAAACATCATAGGAATAACCAACCAATTTCTCACTGGATTTGAGGATTGTTCCTCTAGATAAAACATACCTGTCACAATTATTGCTCAAAGGACCCATGACACTACAGGTAAGAGGCCCTGGGAGAGAAACATATAATATTGTTCTGGTAAAAAGACACAGTACAAAACCAATTCCTACACTTAATATTAAACTCATAAGTCAGTACATCTCTCAGACCTCATCTGAGAAGTTTCTATTTGTAGAATACAGTGAATACCATAGTAACTAAAATGCAGAGAATAAGAAACTGCAGAATCCTCTCTCTCTCTCTCTCTCTCTCTCTCTCTCTCTCTCTCTCTCTCTCTGTGTGTGTGTGTGTGTGTGTGTGTGTGTGTGTGTATGTGCTTTCAACACAGCAGGGAATCTGTACATAAAGTTACAGTGTTTGCAATAGCATGCCCTAAACCTGGGAAAATCCAAGCCAGACCAAATAATGGAAAGGAGCATTAAGTACATAGTTAAATCCCTAGCCTTGAAGATACTATCCATTGATAGTTGCTAAGATAGGGAAAGACAGTTCTCTGTAAAAGTGCAGCCCCTGGTAGAGCTGACCATGTTACAGTAGAAAAATCACACATTCGAAACTATTTCTGCAGCACCAAATGGGCTTGAAAGGTTTAAAATGAACAAAAGAATAAAATTGGATTAGTAAATAAGGGAAGTGGATCTGGGAAATGTGTCTTGAAAGTGGATATGATCAAAACATACTGCATCAAGTTCTACAAGAACTAATATTTTTTAATAATGACTCTTACTAGAAGTGCTTTATGAGAAAGTATGAACAAATCATTTTAGAAAGATCTACATGAGGAGGTTCACAGACAGACGAAGTAAACCAATGAAATTGTGGTAAGATACAATTAAACATTTTGCGAATGAAATTCTACAGACGAACATAATAGAATAGTGAGTGAATAAAGTGATGGTAGTTTCATATACACACTCACACAAACACACACACATACAAACACACAAAGAACTCAGAAGCAATGCATCAAACAAAATAAAGTCCCTGTAATTTTGAATCAAGTCTTTATACAGTAAATGATTATGTCAATTTTATTACCCTCCTTGCACCCTTAGTCAAGACAGAAAAGATCATTCAAGAAAATTAACAATTCAGATACTACAACCTGGTTGTTGACTTTTATCTTCTCTACTTAAACTTGTGTTCACATTCTAATACCAAAGTCTCTAAATTCTACCATTGGTTAAAATTTCAAGTAAAAGGTGAAAAGTATTTTGTCTTATTCAAATTTTAGAAATTTGATTGACTCAACTACCCAGTCTCAAAAATTATTAGAAATATTTTAGTCTCAATAATTCACATTGATTCTATTAGAATTTGACAATTTTTTATCTCCTTTGCCATATCATAGTCACACCAAGTATATTTTCTTATCTGGATCTGTAACAGCCCTTGAATTGATAGTGTTCCTTTTACACAATCCCTCCTAAATTGTACTCATAACATAGGAGTCTGAAAACTTTCCTGACTAAGACATAATTGGTAAATCTCCTAAAAATCCTATAAAACTTCTTCATTCTACATTAACACAAAGGTTTTTGTTTTAAAACTTCTAAGTTCTATGCCTATTGTTCTTATTACTCATCTAAAATTACTAGCTATTAATTTTTAACATTGCTCTTCTGCAAACAAATTTCACTTTTGAAGATTCTCAAGCAGTAGGCATAATTCCACTATGTAGCCTGTATTGTGGCTATTTTTTTTTCCTTAGAAAACAAAGGTGCCCCTCTACTCATATGACATTTGCTTAAATATCATCTTACTGTAAGGGCAGCCTAGATACTCTGTTTAACATCCTAATTTAACTGTTATCCTACTATCTTCAATACCATATTTCCTATATTTTCCTTCTTCTATGAGAGTTCTTATCTTAAAGTGTTCCACATGTGAGACAGGCTGTCACCATGTCAATTTAACTGGCTTTAAAGTGATAGAGACACTCCTGGGTCAGATGCCCTGGTACTGATATCATAAGAATGTGCTACCATACCAAGTCTATTACATTTCTAGTAATAAGGTAAATTGTATCACCAATGTCATTTACATATTATACTTTTATAGCTATATTATTCTGATTTGCCAGATATAACAATATATACTATTATAAACATCCCTAATAACAGATATATGTATTTCTAGGACTCTAGTGTTTAGAAGTTCAAGGTAAGGATGGTACATATTCAGGTTTGTTTGAAGCTGTCTTCCTGTATTATAAAAACTTAAAAGCTTAATGTGTCTTTATGTGGATGAAAGACAGAAAATGTGTTCTCAGTGGGAGTCTCTTGTAATGATGAATTCCACTATGACATGGTTTTCCCCTTAAAGACCTTATCTCCAAATTCACTGTCTTGGGTACCAGTAGTAGCATGATGAATTGAATAATCCCAGGACTGTGTGCATTCTAACAGTATTCTTTTTTATTTTTACTTAAAATCTTTTCCATACAATATGTTCCATCATATTCTTAACCATCCACCCAGGTCTTTTCTCTCTACCTTCATATACACTCAACTTCATGAAATTCCAGTCCCTTCACTTCTCTTTTTTAAAAAGCAACAACAGAAAAACTGAAAATCAACATGGACAGAAAATTAATACAGAGAATTAGAAAGAAAGAAAGAAAGAAAGAAAGAAAGAAAGAAAGAAAGAAAGGAAGGAAGGAAGGAAGGAAGGAAGGAAGGAAGGAAGGAAGGAAGGAAATAAAAAAGTACCAGAACAAGCATCCCCCAAAAAGAACATGCAGTACGTTTTGTATTGGACATTACACTACTCTGTCATTGGATTTAAGACATACTCTATAAGAAACTAAGAGTAGATTCATAGGACCTAGAGGAAATCATACAAATATTACTCTCCTAAAGGAACATGTCAATAAACTGGCTTCTAATGACATAGTGCTATACTCATAGATCATTGTTAATCAGTCCTCACCAGAGAAGCTTTGTCTTGCATGACATTATAACTGACACAAAGATCCACAATTGGGCCATGTACAGACAATGAAACTCTTTAGAACACTCAGCCTAAATACAATTCTTATGACAAATATTACGTCTCTTAACTAGCACAATTCTAAATGCCAAGCACCAAAAAAATTCTAATGCCTGAAAATACCTAAAAATCTGAATAAATAATTCACAGATTAAAACATGTAAGACTACCTGTATTATTATTTGCTTTCATATCCTCCATCCACTTCAGACTCAAGGATGATTTTGGCAATTCTACTTCTTTGCTTCACTGTGGCATTGAATTCTCTCCCCTAAGGCTATTAATGCATCTTTATTCCACAGCCAAGCATGAAATTTGCAATAACTATGCCCTTCACATATAAAAAGCTTCCTAAGCATTTATAGTCAGTATTAAGTAAATATTAAATGAGTAAAAGGAACAAAAGCAGTATCAGAAAGTATGCAATCTACCTGTACATTGTATCTCCTGCTTCCAATTTCATAGTGTTGAAATAAAAGATAATTACCAGGTTTTCTTTATTTGCCATTATATAAAAGAAAGACATTCTTGGGTTTTAGAAATGTTACACCAGAGAAAAAAGAAACAAATTATATCATGTCATATTTGTTACTTTTAAATTTTTGAATGATTTTGTCTGACAGGTTTTTAACATTAAGCAATGTGGCTATTTTATTGTAATATTTTTATCAAATGTTTGAGAATTTTATTTAATGTACCTTGATTACAGTCATCTTCAATCCCTCCCTCAAATACCTCCCCAACTCCCTAACATTCACACTTCATGTCTTTCTGTGTCTTTTATTATGTTTTATTTTCTTTTTTTTTTTTTTTGTTTAAGGCTGTATTGTAGCAGACGTGTTAATCCTCTGGCTGTTAAACTCTTTCTGCACCTCCCTCTTCCACAATGCTCTCTGAACCATAAATGTATTGTGTTGTAAGTGTATTAATTACAAAACTCAATGTTTGATTTTACAAAAAAAACAATTTCATGCAAGTAGACAACTGAATGTGTTCAGTGTACCATACATATTAATCTATTTCTATTTTTTATGTGTTTGAGTTTTTTGTCTGTTATACCATGTATATTAATGATGCACAAAATGGCTAGAGGAAAGAGAGTTTAATCCTCTGGAACCATGTGGGTACTAGAAATCAAACCCAGGTCTTCTGGACAATGAGGCAATACTATTAAACCCTGACCCATCTATCAAGCCCCTATTATTTATAATTTTGTTATCTGAGAAATAATAAAAATTAACTCAAAAACAATAGTAAAAAGACCATGGATTTATTTAACCAATATGCAACCTTAATTAATAAAATTGAATCTATCAGGACAGTTGAGCTTATTTCAGTACCTATGTACTAGAATGGGCCAATTAGTATCTTCACTTACAATAAAAAGTCAAAGATATAACTAATATGCTTCTATGATGAATAAAATAAACATACTAATATTGAAATTATATTAACCAGATAAAACATATTGTGGACTTTTAGACAAAATAAGAGCATATTTAGAAAATATCAAAGTCAGTATTGTATTTACTATTTTCTAGTATACTTATCATTCATCAAAACCATGGCATTTTATTCTTCCACATCGGGCAACATAAAAATGCATACTTCAAATAATATGATAAAAATGACTCTAGTTCAGTTTTCTAGGTATGCCTTTATTTTTATGAAGATAAGAAACATCGACATGTTAAAATGCTATTTATCAGAGTGATAATTACAAAGATAAACCATGTTGCTGCTTTGATTGACATTTAGATTTCTCTTGTCTTGGCCCTAAGTATAGTCAACTCTTGACCCAAAGATAGGTACATTACTTTGTAAACTTACAGAGTAATCATTAGATTATACATCATTATCTATGGTTTGATTGGGTTACAATCCTCTAAAACAATTACCTGAAAATTTAATAACCCTGATGAAAAAATTGGATTTTAAACTGTGTTTTAAAAGTTTGTAATTTAACTAGAAAATGTTTGTGAATCTTAATACATGTAGTCTTTGAGCTGTTTTCTCTATTGCTAGTTCCCTATTGCTAAAAGAGAACCATTTTATAACCTTGAACACACTCAAAATATATAAAGAACTCAAAAGTTAGATCCTAACACCCCAGTTAAAACTGGGGTAAAGAACTAACCATAGAATTATCTAGTGGCAAAGAAACACTCAAATGTTAGATGTTGTTGCTTATCATAGAAATGCAAATCAAAATGACTCTAAGATTTCACTTTACAGCCATCGGAAAAGCTAAGATAAAAAACTCAAGTGACAGCACATGCTAGAATGAATGTGGAACAAGAACACTCCTATATTGCTGGTGTGAGTGCCAACTTGTACAATCACTCTGGAAATCATTTTGGTAGCTTCTCAGACAAAAATTCTACCTCAAGACTCATCAGCACTACTCTTGGGCATATACCCCAAAGATATTCCACCATCCCACAAGGACACATGTTTAACTATGTTAATAGCAGCTTTATTCATAATAACTAGAAACTGGGAATAACATAGATGCCCCTCAAATGAAGAATGAATAAAAAATGTTGTTTGTTTACAACAAGAAATAGTACTCAGCTCTTAAAGAGAAAACAAGAAATAGTACTCAGCTCTTAAAGAGAAAGACATCCTGAATTTTGTAGCCAAATGAATAGAACAAGAAAATACCATCCAGAGTGAGGCAACTCAGACCCAAAAGGACATGTATCATGTGTACTCACTTATAAGTATATATTAGTTATAAAGTACAGGATAGCTATGCTGCAATCCACAGACCCAAATAACCAAAATAACAAGGAGGGCCGAAGGCAGGCTAGTTGAATCTTTCTTAGAAGGGAACATAAAATATATATTGGAGGTAGATAGAGGTAAGGAGCTTTGTGGGAGAAGGGATGAGAAGGGGAACCAGGTGGAGAGGTCAGGTCTAGGGAGAACAGGTGAGAGAAAATGGAAATTGGTGGTGGGCAAGGCAGTGCTATCTCTAAGACAAGCGAGTGATTTGAGATGCAGGCAGGTCTCAGGATGTTTATGAAGGTGACTCTAGCTCAGCCTCCTAGCTGTGGGGGATATGAATCATGAAGTGGCCACTTCCACGAGACATGCAAGATTTCCAGTGGAAAACTAAGGACAGCAACCAACCCATAAAACCTTTAACCTAAAATATGCCCTGAATATAAGATATACAGAGACAAAGACAGAACAATGAAGGAGGGAATGACCAACCAATGATTGCTCCAAATTGAAACCCATCATGGACATGAATTAATCCCTGATTCTACAAATGATACTCTGTTATTCTTACAGAGAGGAGCCCAGAGTAGCTATAGATACTCTAAGAGGCGCAATCCTGCAGCTGACAGAAACAGATGCAGAAACCCATAGTCAAACATTAGATGGAGCTCATGGAGTCTTGGGGAAGAGTTTGGGGAAGAACTGAGATACAAAGAGGGTACAAACTCAACAGTAAGATCAACAGAGTTAAATACCCTGGATCTTCGGAAGCTGCCCGAGACTGAACCATAAACCAATGAGCAAACATGGACTGGATCTAGTTCTCCCTGGCAGTAGTAGCAAACGTACAGCTTAGTATTCATGAGGTTCCACAAGTAGGGTCTGTCCCTGAATTTGTTGACTGCCTGTGGATCCTATTTCCCTAACTCGGCTGCATTGTCTGGTCTTAGGGAGAGATGATGTGCCCTGTCCTGCAGTGACTGATGTGCCATGAATGTGTGTGTGTGTGTGGGGGGGGCAAATAAACAAAAGAAAGAAAGAGAATAAAAATCAAAAGAAACATATACAGACACAAAGAAATATATTTGCACAGGTGAGAATCCCACGAAAATGCAAAGCTGGAAGCCATAATATATACTCAAAGGACCTGTAAGGGGAAATAAAAAAAGAAAAGAAAAGAAAAGTCCTTACAAAGTATTATGATGCAAACGAAATCTAAAATGTCACTGAGGCCATATTGTGTTGCCCATGTACTGCTAGCCATTTTTCATCTGCAAGTGGTTATCAATGAGAGATAACTTCTGGGTTTAGGATGAGTGTTCTGTCTACTTATCTCAGCACTGAATCTCCATGTGGCCCATACCCATACATGTTCTTTGCATGCTGCCACAGTCTCTGTGAGTCCATATGTTCATTGGTCAGGTTGTGTTTAGAAGGGTTTGTTCTATCTCCTCTTCCATGGGATTATCTGAGTCCTGAATTGAGGGATTTTATGGAGACATCCAATTTAGGACTGAGTGTTCCAAGATCTCTTAACTCTCTGGACATTGTACAGGTTTTCATCTCTGTTTTATTCTCATCTACTGAGGCAGAGAGCTTCTCTGACGGTAGATGAGCAATATATTGATCTATGAGTACAGCAGAATCTCATTAGAAGTCATTTTATATTTTATTATTACAGTAACAATATAGCTGTTTGAATAGGTTTGAATAGATAATGGCTCCTATAAATGCATGTGTTTGAATGCTTGAATCATAGAGAGTAGCATTCTTAGGAGGAATGGCCTATGAAGGTCGGCTCTGAGGTCTCATATATATACTCAAAAATGGTAAATGAGACACATTCTCCTCCTAGCTTCCTGCAGATAAAGATGTAGAGCCCTCAGCTCCTTCTCCAGCACCATGACTACCTGAATGCTGTCATGCTCCCCACCATGACAATAATAGACTAAATTTTTTAAACTTTTTATTCATTATTTAATTACATGTCAAATGTTTTTCCCCTCCCCAATTCCCCTCCAAAACCCCCCTATCACACTCCCCTTCGCCCTGCTTCTATGACTTTTGAAATCTTAAGCCAGCACCAATTACATGTTATCCTTGGTAAGAGTTGCCTTGATCATGGTGTCTCTTCCCAGTAAGAAGACAGTAAGACTTGGTTTAACCCCTTCATTTCTGGAAATGTAATTCATGTTCTTGGGTACCAAAGCGATGTTGGGAATGGATGGTATCTCACAAAGTGGGTTTTAAGTTCAATCAGATATTGGTTTATCACTCCCATAAGCTTTGTGTCACCTTTACTCTGGTCATCACTGTCTATAAAAGGGTTTATAGCTGGGTTGATTTTCACTTTTCTTCTTTCATAGCATGTAGAATAGCTTCTAGTACCATGACCATTTGTCAGTAGGAATGAATGCTTTAGATAAGCACCAGCTCATCTTCTATGAGTTCATTGATTTGTGTAGGTGCATTATTTTAAAATTTTTATTTCTCTTAATTTTATGTGCATTGGTATTCTGCTTCCATATATATGTCTGCATGAAGTTGTCAGGTCCCCTGGAACTGGAGTTTCAGACAATTGTGATGTGAGTTCTGGGTGTTAAACCTGGATCCTCTGAGAGAGCAGCCAGTGCTCTTTACCACCAAGCCATTTCCCAGCCCTGGTGTTATTCTTATATGAACTATTTCTGTGCTTTACCCAAAAGGGCTTCCTTTCCTACCATATGTACTTTAAAAATATTTCCTGTAGTTCTTTTGGATAAGTCTCAAGTCGTTTATCTGCTCGTCTCCTACATTTTTATGATTATATAATTTATGTCTCTCAAACAACATATGTATGGGAGTGGAAGGGATATGCTGAAAATGTTGTGAATTCAGGATATCACAATAGATATTAGATAGTGAATGGAAAAAACAATCATTTTGAAAAAACCCATTGCAATATATTGCAATTCAGGGACAATTTTATCAATTATAATAAAATACAGACACCACATGTTAAAAAAAACACATCATAAAAGGAAGGACCTCTAAGGTAAATAAACCAAAACCAGGTATAAAACAGCCTTCTCATAAACATCACTGCTATTTCGAAGAGATGGTTCTCTCCTAAAGTATGGCAATAAAATAAATAATGACAAAAATTTCTGTGGATGGAAATTATTAAACAATCATTATGTAGGATTTAATGAACAAGAATACTGAGAATTTTAATCAAACCTCCACTTAATTTTGCTGAAGAATTGTAAGTTTTCACATTTATGCAAAGTTTAACCAAATAAATTTTATTTTTAATGAATGTTTATGTCATGTTTCAACAATAAAATTAGACATGGAATTAGTCTTGCAACCCATTGCTCATGCACAATATTTAAAGGTTGCTTATGTGAGTTCACAAGTTGCAACATCTTAGATATTTTATGAATATAGTTTTCATTAAGCTTTCTATGAAGAAAAAACTATCAATTCTTTTATTGTCCACTTGGTTTTCCCTCTTAGCCTAGCATTTGCTGGCTACCAGCATGCATTACTCAAAGGATATTATAAAGAAAAGAAGTCACACATAGACTGCCTACAGGAACTCATATAAAATATTCCTATCAACATGGTAATGTTCATATATAAAACTATAACTTTTTGAAGGATTATATATGTATATATTTATACATAAAATTTATACTTTAATTTTACTAAATATGCATTTTAATTTAACATATGCTAAAGCAAAAAAGAAGATTTCATATATCTCTAAATTACTAGAGTGAGATTTTAATTGGTAGTCACTTAATGGTTGTGTTTACAATCCTTTTATCATTTTTATGTTTTTGTTCTTCAAAAGAATAATAACCAAAGCAAAGAATGCCACTACATATCATGGTAGCCAAAAAGAATTATCTGAAATTCACAGGATTGCATATCTGCACTCCACTTCACAGGACACAATTTAACCTGCCTCCCTGGAGGCTTGGTGTATCCCTAGAGAATCAGGGAAGACACAAAAGAAAAAGATTAAACAAAAAACAAACGAAACAAAAACAAACAAACAAAATATACAGGCAATACTGGAGATGAAAAGCCTAGGACGGAGAACAGGAACATCAGACACAAGTATCAACTACTGAACACAAGAGATGTAAGAAAGAATCTCACCTGTAGAAAATATGATAGAAGAAACAATACACTGGTCCACAAAAATGACAAACTAAAAAACTTTCTAGCACAAGACATCCAGGAAATTTGAGCCCCTATAAGAAGACCAAACCTAAGATTAATAGAAATAGAAGAAGGTTCTCAGATTTAAGGTTAAGAAAATACCTTCACAAAATTACAGAAGAAAATTCCCCAAACCTAAAGAAATAGTTGGCAATAAGTGCAAATGAAACTTACAGAGCACCAAACAGATTGGAGCAGAAAATAAAATCCTCCCACCATATAATAATCAAAACATTAAATGTAGACAATAAAAAAAGAATATCAAAAGCAGTAAGAAAAAGACCAAGTAACATATAAGGGCAGAAATCAAATTACACCTGACTTCTTAACAGAGCCTCTAAAAGCCAAAAGGGACTAGAAAGATATCTTGCACACCTTAAGAGACCACAGAAGTCAGCCCAGACTACTAAACACATCCAAACTTTCAATCACTATTGATGGAGAAACCAAGATATTCCATAACAAAAATAAATTTATACATTATCTTTCCAATAATCCAGCCCTACAGAGGATACTTCAACAAGAGGGGAATAGCTATACCCAAGAATACACAAGAAATTAATAATTTTACAGCACATCCAAAAGAAGAAAAACACACATACACACTAACATAACCAGCATCAAAATAACACAAAAAACAGTCATTGGTCTTTAATATCTATCAGAATGAATGGATTAAATTCACCATTAACACACAACTAGCAGAATGGATGTGGAAAAATCATGCATTATTCTACTGCATACATGAAACACACCTCAGAAACAAAGATATTTACTGTTTAAGAGAAAAGGGCTGGAAAAAGATTTTCCAAGCAAACAGACCTAAGAAACAAGCTAGAGTAGACATTTTAATATCTAAAAATAGACTTTCAACCAAAAGTAAACAAAAGAGATGGGAAAGGACATTTCATGCTCATCAAAGGAAAAATTTACCAAGATGGTATCTCAATTATGAACATCTAAGCTTCAAATGCCAGGGCACCTACATTTGTAAAATGAACTTTACAAAAGCTTAAATCAGACATTGAATGCCACACATTAATAGTGGGAGACTTCAACATCCCACTCTCACCAAATGGATAGGTTTCCTAAACAGAAAATAAACAGAAATAATGAAACTAACAGAGGCTATGAATCAAATGGTCCTAACGTATATCAACAGAGTGTTTCACTCAAACACACACAATAAAACATACTTTCTTACCAGTAATTCATAGAACTTTCTCCACAATTGAGCATGTACTAGATCACAAAGCAAGACTCAACAGATATAAGAAGATTGAAATAACCTCCACATATTAACTGATCACCATATATTAAAATGAGACTTCAACAACAGTGACAAAATAGTAGTCTTACCGACTCATGGAAACTGAACAACTCTCTACTGAATGACTACTGGGTCAAAGAAGGTGTCTTAGTCAGGGTTTCTACTCCTGCACAAAACATCATGACCAAGAAGCAAGTTGAGGAAGAAAGGGTTTACTCAACTTACACTTCCACATTGCTGTTCACCAAAGGAAGTCAGAACTGGAACACAAGCAGGTCAGGAAGCAGGAGCTTGCTTGTTCTTTGACTATTTGTTTATTGTCTTGTTTGTTCCTCGACTATTTGCATCTATCATATTGTTAGTTCCTCAACCTAGAACTGACCTTAATACTTGCATGTAATTAAAATTGAATACAAGCAAAAAAAAAAAAAAGAATCATGAATCACACTGCTCACCACCTATTTGTATATTATACACTATAACATGATATAGTATAGTATAATATAATAATATAATATGATATAATAGAGTATATGTATATGTACATGCATGTGTATGTGTGTCAGGTAACTCAACATATAGAAAATAGCACTAAGGTTCAGGAGAATCTTAAAGGATTTTAGCAGAAATTTGAACATTCATGATCTTCATGTCTTTAAATATAAAGGATTTATATATATATATATATATATATATATATGGACAATATGATAATATACACTCAACCAAACAACTCCTACAGCTGATCTAGACCTTCTCCAATATGGTTTGGCAGGAATTTAATGCAAAAGTCTTAGTAGCCCTCCTTTATACAAATGATAAATAAACTGAGAAAGAAATCAGTGAAAGAACACCTTTTACAATAGCCACAAATAATATAAAATATCTTGGTGTTACTCTAACCAAGCAAGTGAAAGACCTTTATTACAAGAACTTTAAGTCTATAAAGAGAGAAACTGAAGAAGATATCAGAAAATAGAGACATCTCTCATGCTCATGGATTGGTAGAATATTATAGTAAAAATGGCTAATGACACTACTGGGCAGTGTGGCTCTGTTGGAAAAGGTATAGACTTGTTAGAGTGTGGGGCAGTGGGCTGTGAGAGGCAGCTGGGTACCTAGTTGAGCTATCTTAAAACCCTGGAGACCCTCAGAGAAGGTAGGAGTTAGGCTTTGTTCCTGGGACCCCTGGTTGCTTTCACATAGCCACAGCAGTCTACAGCTCCTCTCAAAGAGAAGTTTGTAGCCTTTGAGTCATGTAGCACACATAGAGGGTGTGACTACAGGCAGAGCCTCAAGACATCTCCATATTCATGAGATACCTAAAGCCCAGAGGGTGTAACCAATTAAGCATTCCTTCCCAGACCTTTCACCTCCTCTAAAAAAGTATTTAACCTCAGGCCCACCCTGAGAACTTGGAGTATAGCTTCATCCATTTTCCACGATGATAATAAATATCTTAGGAACATATCTTAAGACCCTAGACTACCTCTCTTCTTTGGGTCCCGCTGTGGAGAACTGTGGAGAAGGTCTTCAACTATAGAGCTCCCATCTAATCTCCTGCTGACAACCTCTCTATGTTCCAGACATGAAGACCCAGCCAAGCGAGTCACCCTGACCAAGAGTCTCTTCCCACAGGGCCACCAGAGCTTGTCCCTCTCACCCTTTGGCTGTGGGTTGATCCAGCCTGTATGCACCCATCTTTGTCCTTTCCACAGCCTGAGAGCCCAAGGGCTTCAGACCAGTTGGTCCCTGGCCACACCTTGGCCTGGAGATCCCCAACACAAATCTCCAACCCCTGTGGGGGGTCTTAGACTGTGTTCTGCACACCCTTAGAGTGGAGTCTTGCAGCTTCTCACATTCCCTGGCACATGTGGAGTAAACTCAGCTGAATTCCTATGCCTCTGCTTCCCTGAGCCAAGGCCCCATCCCTTTGGGGCGGCAGACATGCAACCCATAATTCAGCCCAACAGGACCCATGCCTACGCAAGTGTCACAGCCCAACATTTGAGGAAGTGTGTCACTGTGGAGACAGGGCGTAGAGGTCTCAGATATATGCTTAAGTCTGGCCAGTGTGATCGAGAGTCTTCTCTTGGCAGGTGTATGCTCCCTGGTGTATACTCAAAAGATGCGCTACCATACCTCAAGGGCAAATGTTCTACTATGTTCATAGCAGCCTTATTTGTAATAGCCAGAAATTGGAAACAACATAGATGCCTCTCAACTGAAAAATGGATCGAGAAAATTTGCTTCATTTTCACAATGAAATACTATTCAGCTATTGAAAATAAGGATATCATGAATTTTGCAGGCAAATGGATAGAACTCGAAAATATTATCCTGTGTTAGATAACCCTGACTCAAAAGTATATGCATTGTATGTACTCACAAGTGGATATTAGCCAAAAAGTACATCATATCCATGATGCAGTCCAGAGACCCACAGAGGCTAAACAAGAAGAAAGACTGACACAATGATGTTTGAATCTGACTTAAAAGGGATAACAAAACAGTCATAGGACACAGTGGAGAGAGGGAAATTGATGAAAAGGGGGATGGAGAGAAGAAATGTGTGTGTGTCTGTGTGTGTAGGGGGGGTGTAATATCAGGCTTCAAGTATGGGGAGAGACTGGAGAGACAACCAGAGGGCCAGGAGAATGAATGAAACCTGTTGACTGGAGGGGGTGGGGTGTTGAAGGCCATTTCTATGACGAGTCAGATACGTGTGATGGGGGAAACCCCAGGAGCCTATGGGGATGACTTTAGCAGAGATTCCTAGCAATGGGGATATCAACCTGAAGTTGCCACCTCCTGTAGCCATGCAAAAACCCTATTGTAGGAATTAGGACATGGACTCACCAACAAAATTTTGACTCAAAATGTATCCTGTCTACAAGAAATTCAGGGGCAAAGATAGATCAGATATTGAGATATTGAGGAAATGAACAAACAATAACTGGTCCAACTTGACAACCATGCAAAAGGTAAGCTTTATTCCCTGACTCAATTAATGATACTCTGTTATGTTTACAGACAGGAACATAGCATAACTGTCCTCTGACAGGCTCTACCTAGCGGCTAACTGAAACATGTGCAGAGGCCACAGCCAAATATTGAACAGTGCTTGGGGAATCTTAAGGAAGAGATGGGAGAAGGATGGAAGGGCACAGAGGTGATAGGAATTCCACAGGAAGACCAAGAAACTCAACTAACCCAGACCACTGAGGGTCCTCAGAGACTGAATCATCAACCAAAAATTATATACTGGCTAGGTTTCGAACTCTCACTTATATGTAGCAGATATGCAGATCTGTCTTCACATAGATAACAACTAGAATGGGGATTTTCCTTAAATCTGTTGTCTATCTGTGGATCCTGTTCCTGAAACTGTGATTCTATGTCTTGCCTCAGTGGGATAGGATGTCTAACTCTGCAGAAACTTGATATGTCAGGGTGGGGGATACCTCGGAGGGGGGCTACACCTCCTCATAGAAGAAAGGGAGGGGCTGATGGGGTAAAGACTATGTATGTGTGTGTGGGGTGGGACAGGGAATTGGGGCTGTGGTCCATATGTAAGGTGACTAAATAAATAAATAAATAAATAAATAAATAAAAACAATAAAAGGAATTCACAACATTTTTGCAGAATGCATTCTGTAAAAATGGAGAAAGTAACATAGAAAACATTCCAGAGAACCATGAAAAGACCTACACCATGGGACACAGAAACATTCCCTTTGCCCTGCTGTCATATAAACATACTAAAAGTATTTGAGGGAAAATAAAGAGCTCCATAGAACAACAATGTACTGCATTTACATATAGAGGGTAAAAATCAGAGGACAGAAATACTGTAAGAAAAATAAGATAAAAATAAAACTTAAGACAAAAAACCATGATAAAATAAGAAAAAGAAGTATCAAGAACAGTAATAAAAAAGCTATTAATTTTGTTTTGAGTATTTATCACCATCTAACCCAAAAGGACAGCTACACTATTCAGTTATAAACAAAGAATAGAAAAGAAAAAAAAGAAAAAGAAACAAAACAGGACACTTAGCATGGAAGAGGAGGTATTACAGCTGCAATCTACTCTCAGCACTGTTTGTTCACAGAGTGTCATTCCCAAAAGAAATAGTAAATGGCTTTCAATACCATATACTGTGGTTTCTGTTTCCTTGTGTGCAGAAGAACTCCAGAGAGGCTTTCAATCTGTCAGGTCACTTCCCCTGCATTTCTTTAAGCTGTGATGTCAACTGTTCTGAGTACAGCAGATTTTATAGGATGGCTCAGGATACGGTGTCTTCATGGGAGCAAGTGACCTGACAGACAACCCAGGGACAAAAGAAGAAGATTCCAGACAGAGTCACCTAGACCAACAAACACCAGGGATAGCCAGGTGGTGAGAGGCAAACTCAAGACAATAAGCCAATATACACAGGCATCATTAGAACGCAGTTCTCCCACCACAGCAAGCCGTAAATACACCAACATACCTGAAAATCTGGAATCTGTCTTAAAATCCTATCTCATGAAGATAATAGAGTCGTTTAAGGAGGATATTCATAACTCACTGAAAGATGTAGGAGGAGCTAGGGTGGGAGGAGTAAAGAGGGGAAGAGGAAAGGGAAGAGGAGGAGCGATGGAGAGCCATGCAGGTATGGAGAGAAGTCACGGGTAACAACTTTTATTTAGGTTAGCTAATTGGGAAACAACTTTCTTTGTATGGGCATATTGTTACTAATGATTACAAAATATATAAGCTTTTTGATAATTTAAGCAAAATCAGAAATCAGAGTCTCATTTTTCTACTGGACCCACATGGATGGTGGGATGGTCTGAGCAATGCCCAGCCTATCAGAAACAGCATGGAAGATTGGCAGAGTGATCTCCCATGCTGATGTCTTCTGGGTGGCAGGGCTGATGTTTTTGGCTGGCTGTTTCTAGCTGTGGGGCACATGTGGCCTCTGGCCGAGAGACATGGCGGCTGATCTGGGCAGAGCTGCCGCAGCTTAGATAATCAGTTTGATCTATGGCCAAATTAAATAATTATTTCAACAGGAAGAAATACAGGAAAACACAGGTAAACATGTAAAGGAATTGAATAAAGCAATCCAAGACCTAAAAGGAGAAGTAGAAACAATAAGGAAAACACAAATGGAAGCAAACCTGGAAATTAAAAATGTAGGAAAGAGGCTAGGAATTACAGATGTGAGTATCACCAACAGAATACAAGATAAAAGAGAGAATCACAGCTGTAGGAGATACAGTAGAAGAGATTGAGACAACTGTCAAAGAAAATTCAAAATGTGAAAAACTCCTAGCCAAACCATCCAGAAAATATAGAATACAATGAAAGAACTAAATCTAAGAATAATCAGAATAGAGGAGAACAAAATTTTTCAGCTCAAAGGACATGAAAATGTCTTCAACAAAATCATAGAAGAAAATTTTCCCAGCCTAAAAAAAGAGATGGCCATAAAAGTACAAAATCCTATAGAATACTAAGTAAATGGAACCAAGAAAGAAAAGCCTCTTGTCACATAATAATCAAAACACTAAATCCACAGAACAAAGAAAGAATATTAAAGCATCAAGGAAAAAGGGCTAAGTAACATACAAAGGAAGGCCTATCAGAATTAAACCAGACTTCTCAACAGATTCGATGAGAGCCAGAAAAGACTTTTCAGAGATCATGCACACTCTAAGAGAACACAAATGCTAGCCCAGGCTACTATACCCAGCAGAACTCTCAAATAACATAGATGGAGAAAACCAAAATATTCCAGGACAAAACCAAAATCAAACAGTATCTATCTACCAATCCAGTCCTACAGAGGATCCTAGAAGGAAAAATCCAACACAAGAAAGGTACCTGCACCAAAGAAAAAGCAAGATATTAAGCATCTCACAACAAAGCCAAAAGGAAAGAACAACAAGAACATAAAGCCACCTATAAAAATGAACATATCAGAAACCAACAGTCACCTCTCTTTAATATCTCTCAATACTAATGGACTCAACTTACCTATAAAAGACATAAGCTAATAGACTGGATATGCAAACAAGATCCAGCATTTGGCTGCACACAATAAACACACCTCAATAACAAAGAAAAACACTATCTCAGAGTAAAAGGATGGAAAAGGATCTTCTAAGCAAATGGTCCCAGGAAACAAGCTGCAATTTCTATCCTAATATCCAATAAAATACAGTTTCAACCAAAAGTTATCAAGTGTGATGAAGAAGGACACTTTATATTCATCAAGAGGAAAATCCACAAAGAGAAAGTCTCAATTCTCAACCTCTATGCCCTAAATGCAAGACCACACACATTCATCAAAGAAATTTTACTAAAGTTCATAACACACATTGAACTCCATACAATAATAGTGGGAGACTTCAACAGTCCACTCTCAACAATAGACAGGTCATTGAATTAGAAACTAAACAGAGATACAATGGAACTAATAGAAATTATGAACTAGATGGATTTAACAGATTTCTACAGGACATTTCACCTTAAAACAAAAGAATACACCTTCTTCTCAGCACCTAATATACCTCTCAAAATTGACCATATAATTGGTCACAAAACAACATTCAACCCATACAAGAAGTTTGAAATAATCCTGTGTATCCTATCAAATCACGATGGCCTAAGGCTGGTCTTCAATAACATCAAAAATAACAGAAAGCCCACATACACATGGAAACTGAACAACACTCTATTCAATGAAAACTTTGTCAGGGAACAAATAATGAAAGAAATTGAAGACTTTTCAGAATTTAACGAAAATCTTGAAACATCACATCCAAACTTATGGGACACAATGAAAGCAGTGGTAATAGGAAAATTCATAGCACTAAGTGCCCTGGTACAGAAACTGGAGAGATCTTACTCTAACAACTTAACAGCACTCTGGAGAGCTCTAGAACAAAAAGAAGCAAACTCATCCAAGAGGAGTAGAAGGCAGGAAATAGTCAAACTCAGGGGTGAAATCAACCAAATAGAAACAAAGAGAACAATACAAAGAATCAACAAAACCAAAACTGGATCTTTGAGAGAATCAACAAACTAGATAAACTTCTAGCCATACTAACTAAAGGGCATAGAGGCAGTATCCAAATTAACAAAATCAGAAATGAAAAGGGAGACATATTAACAGAAACAGAGAAAAGTTAAAAACTCATCAGATCATACAATAAAAGCCTATACTTAAAAAAAAAACTGGAAAAGCTAGATGAAATGGATGGTTTTCTAGACAGATACCATGTACCAAACTTAAATCAAGAGCAGGAAAACCATCTAAACAGGTCCATATTGCACAAGTAAATAGAAGTTATTAAAAAAAAAAAAACCTCCCAACTTAAAAAAAAAAACAAAAACAAACAAACAAAAAACCCTACGGCCAGATAGATTTAGTGCAGAATTCTACCAGACCTTCAAAGAAGACCTGATACTAATATTCGTCAAACTATTACATAAAATAGAAGCAGAAGGAACACTACCTAACTCGTTCTATGAAGCCACAATTACTCTGATACCTAAACCACACAGGGACCCAACCAAAAAAGAGAACTCCAGAACAATCTCACTTATGAATATAGATGCAAAAATACTAAATAGAATTCTTGCAAATCAAATCCAAGAACAAATCAAAACCATCATTCACCACGATCAAGTAGGCATCATCCCAAGGATACAAAGTTGGTTCAATATATGAAAATCCATTAATGTAATCCACTATATAAACAAATTCAAAGAAAAAAATCACATGATCATCTCCTTAGATGCAGAAAAAGCATTTGACAAAAGACAACACCCTTCATGTTAAAAATCTTGGAGCGATCAGGAATTCAAGGCCCATATATAAACATAATAAAAACAATTTACTGCAAAGCAACAGCCAATAACAAACTAAATGGAGGCATACTTGAAGCAATCCCACTAAAATCAGGGACAAGAAAAGGATACCCACTCTCCCCATATCTATTCAATGTAGTACTCGAAGTGCTAGCTAGAACAATGAAACAACAAAAAAACATTAAGGGGATACAAATTGGCTAAGAAAAAATAAAGATATCACTATTTGCAGACTATACAATAGTAAACATATTCTTGGGAATATACCCAAATGATGTGCCACCATGCCACAGGGGCACGTGTTCCACTATGTTCATAGCTGCCTGGTTTCTGATAGCTAGAAGCTAGAAACAACCCAGATGTCCCACGACAGAAGAATGGATACAGAAAATGTGGTTCATTTACACAATGGAATACTACTTAGCTATTAAGAACAAGGATATCCTGAGTTTTGCAGGCAAATGGAGAGAACAAGAAAATATCATCATGAGTGAGGTAACTCAGACCCATAGGGATATGCATGGTATGTACTTATTAAAAAAGAAAAAAGAAAAAGTATGCAGTCCACAGAACTCAAAAAGTTCAACAAGCTGAAGAGCCTGATAAAATGTGGAGTGTAAAATAAATAAATAAAAATAAATAAATAAATAAATAAATAAATAAATAAATAAATAAATAAATAGATTTGTCATTGTAGGTAGGTACCACTACACAGCAATAGAAACCTTAATTATGACAGTGACTGTGATGGACTGTATATGTTTGGCCCAGGGAGTGGCACTATTTGGAGGTGTGGCCTTGTTGGAGTAGATGTATCCTTCTTGGAGTAGATGTATCCTTGTTGGAGTATGTGTGGCACTGTGTTTGTGGGCTTAATTACCCTAGTCCTAGGTGCCTGGAAGCCAGTCTTCCATTAGAAGCCTTCACATGAAGATGTAGAACGCTCAGCTCCTCCTGTACCAAGCCTGTCTGGATACTGCCATGCTAACACCTTGTTGGTTATGGACTGAACCTCTGAACCTGTAAGCTAGCCTCAATTAAATGTTGTCTTTATAAGAGTTCCCTTGGTCATGGTGTCTGTTCACAGCAGTAAAACTCTAACTAAGGCAGTGACCAATGGAAGAGGGCCCAGTCCAGTATGGGTGGTAACATCCCTTGACTAATAGTCCTGAGTTCTATGAGAAAGCAGACTGAACAAGCCAAAGGAAGCAAGCCAGTAAGCAGTGTGTTGGAAATTTCCCCTAATAAATAAATATTACAAGTGACCAATCACTCAGAAAGTAGGCAGGACTTCCGGGTTGGGAAGATAAAGAGGGAATCCAGGACAATGAGATGGTCCTTTTGGATAGAGGGAGCAAGAGAGGCAAACAGAATGTAGGAAGCCAGAGGCTATCAAAAAGTTTGAGAGGTGGATCCACCAGGATTTATAATAGATTAGTTTATAAAATTAGGATGCTAGGTTCTGCGCCCATCAATTGTGTTACCTGTTGATACTGAATTAAGATTGTGTAGTGTTTTCATTCACATGGTGACTCAGTTTGGTTCCAGAGAAAAAGGTAAGGGCAATGGAGCATGGGTATGCAAGGGTGCACATCAGGAATGTGCAAGGGAATTTGGGAGCACAGGGCAGTGAGAGCAGCCAGCTCTGGGAACTTAGAACTGGGTGGAGAGAGCTCCAGAGGGGCGGAGCCAGCCTGGGTTTGACAGGCCCTGGCTAAAAGGAATATTGTGGTCTCTGCCTGTCTGCAGAGGCCACCATCCCGTGCTTAATCAGTTATAGCATGGGTTGAATTTTTAGTATGCATCAGCTTCTGCATCCAGAATTCTGCCTTTTTAAGTTCTTGTTCTGATTTCCTTCAATGATGGACAGCAATTTGGAAGTATAAGTTAAATAAACCCTTTCCTCTCCTACTTGTTTTCTGTTCGTGATATTTTGATTCATTGCAGCAATAAAAATCCTAGGGCACAGAGGTGGAGGTAAAGCAAGTGTAGAAGAGAGCAGAGAGGTGAGAGGGGGCCAAGAGGACCAAGAAAATGCATAGGAACCAAGAGAACATGTACTCAAAATGGCTAAGTTATATAGGGATCAGAGGCTGGGGGAAAGGAAGCCCACACCTTGGTCTGGAGAGATTTAGGGTAAAGGTTCCAATGAGAATTTCTGGGGGCGAACCAAAGGTACTCAGTGAGACTTGTTCTAGACTTGACATTCCAGCCTTTTGTTGATGATAGAGTCGGGAAGGGGTGGGAGGGCACATAATCTCTTCTGTAATTACTTCCTACTAAAATTGGTAAGTTATGGTGGGGCAGGAAGGCTGAAATGCTGATTAAAACTGAGAGGAGAAAAGGGTGTACAGATTAGACAACATTCGGTTTTGATACTGCTCAAGTTCTTTAGGACTACCTGGGCTAATGAAGATCAGGCAGCTTTGGAGCAGCATGAATGCAACTTCTGAAGGAATACCTAGGATGGTGCCTTGCCTTGCTTGTGGATTTCAGCTCTTTAATAGATTGGAAATCCAATGGGACAGGTACAGACTAGAGACAGTAGATGAAGAAGCTTACAGGAAAGCTTTTATATTGAATGTACACTTGAAAATTCCAGGCATATATGTTCTGGTGATTGTGGAAAGGTGGTTGGTGAAGGGAAGAAGCCCCAAGACTAGAGGAAGGGGAGCCCACTCTGAGGGATAGGCTGTAGGGGGAAAAGTTTAGGCTGTTGGTTAACAGGAATACTTATCTTCAGCACATTTGACCTGTGACACCTGAATACAATTCACCACTCTCTGAAGCTTACAAGATTTTTGTTTTTTAAGTTTACAAAGAGATAATGTTTTAGGTATATTAGCATTATTACTCTTTATAATTTGTACTGAAATCCATATTGGATAGTAAACTGTAGCAAATTAAGGTTGCCTATGTATAGAATTTTAACTATAAGCTTTTTGTTATAAGTTGAAACCCATTACAGATTTTATATACTCTTTATCCAATGAATTTACAAATCCTGAGATTAACAAAATATTTACACAATAGTGTTAAAAGATTTATTGATATCAGAGTGCAGAGAAATCATAGAGATAAAAGATATTGAAGGTGAGAAAGTGAAGGGACTCTAATTGTTGTGAGCATGGTAATTAGCTCTGGCAGGACTTGTCTTTCTCCTCCATTCCCTCTGCCTTGCTAAAGAATCAGTGATTACATTACTAAATCTAGCCTCCCAAGTCTATTTCCTTATTTGGCAAAGTCCTCCTTTTGAGGCTGACAACAGAGGTTCAGCAATCAAAAGTACCCTTTAGCTCATCTAACTAACATGCCAAATTATAATTTAACTCCTTATTCTAACATGGGTTTTCCATTTTACCTTTATAAACTGCCATGTGGATATGAGCCACATCTGTCTCTTCTCTATCCAGGGGTGTGGATGTTTGTCCACGAGGAATATCCCTGCCTTCTCTCCCTTGCTTCCTTCCCCTTCTCATTCTTCCTCCATCTCATGTTTTGCTTTCTATCGCTGCCCTCTGTCCCTCTGCAGCAAGTAAATCTCCTTTGTTCTGAGAACTTGGTCTTGGGGTGTCCTGGACCAATACTTTTCCTTTCAGAAAGTAAAAACATGGGTGGATTGTAAAACAGAGAAAATTTTAGATATGAAAGATTTGGGGATCATTTGTTTGTGCCATGTCAGCAGTTGTAGCATAGTGCGAACTGAGAAATGACACATGCCAATTCTGGCTACTGAACTGTACTGAGGTTGAGCTGTTTGCAGACAGACAGCGAGGCTTTTATAATATCTTTGAGTCTGGTGAAGGAATTGAGTCAATTAGAAATGGAGAAAGGGTTACAAAACAAGTAAACAAAAAATGTAAAGTACTGTAGAGATAGTGTTCCTATAATGTTCGAGATAGGTCTGAGAGACAGAGAGCAGGGTTAGAGATAAGAATTCCACCCAAGTGAGGTATTACATAAGGCTGAGTTATATAGGGATCAGAGATTGGGGAAAGAGGAGAGAATTCTGGCCTCAGGTATGAAGATCTTTAGGATAGAGATCAGGGTGAGAAATGCTTGGGGAAGTCACAGGTACTGAGTCAGACCTGTCCTGAGTCTCTTTGGGAACTAATATCATCTAGCCTGTTCAGTTCAAACAAAACCATGCACAGTTCTTCATAATACACTGAATCACTGTGCTAGGCCCCACTAAAATGAAGTGTAACTCTTGTCAGCTTCTACCTCCACACATATCAAGGAGATGAAAGAAGAGATTTAAGAACTGTGGTTCCAAAAGGGGAAAAATGAATGAAAATAATATTCTATGAAATATGGAATATGAATAAATACATGTATACATAAGACAGCTAGAAAAACTTCGAGTGGTTGCAGTTCTAACAATGAAGAGGCATAGATAGTACTGTCATGAGTTTGACTGCAGAAAGGGTGACCTCTTTCCTTCCCCTCACCCCTCTACTTCAGCTGTACACCCTTGCAATGTAGGACTATTGACTTGTTGATGCAAAAAACACAGTTTTGGCTTTGAAGGAAATAAGAGAGTTGATTTCAGAGCCACAATTCAGAGTGGCCACAGCCCAGGAACTGAGATTTAGTTTACCTCAAATCCTACATCCCCATGTGGAAGCAGTTTCATGGTTTTATAGAACATAGATCAAGGTCAGTTTTAAAAAATATGGTAGAAACATCAGAAAGTTGGTTATAGCAGGATAATGAAGCTTCTATATAAGCCTAATATTCCATTTGATAACACTCTTTGGAGTCACTGGGACCTAGTGTTTTTCTAATATAATATATTTAAAAGCCTTTTATCTAGTAGTCACTGGAATTTAGGTTCAGACAGAGGTGGGCAAGGAATGGTAATTGAAAGAGTTAAAGGTAGCCCATAGTAAAGAAATTAGCCTCTGGACAAGCAACTCTCCAACCTCTCCACATCACCATAGTTTAAATAAATAAAATAGTGTTTGCAAAGACATAGCTTCCTTCCAGTAATTGAAAGAGATTCAAGTCTAGAGCCTCAAAAATTTAGACTTTAATAAAGAGATAAAGGCTGTGGGTGAAGATTTTCTAGCAGGTAGTCTAAATTTGATATGAGACTATATACAGGCAGAATGGTTAGCATAAACATAGGCTCCAGATAAAATATCACAAGCTATTTCCTAAAACAGGTTATTTTTGAATTTACAAACAAATATAAGCAATTAATATTATGTACTAATTTACTTTTTAAAAAGCATTCATAAACATTGGAAATGTCAGAATTAGGATAAGAAATGCACTGATTAAAATGTTCAGATAAGTAGAGACTGATATCTTTATTTAATAAAAGTATGCAACTGATATGCTGTTATGTAACAGTTTTTCTCAAGACTGAAACATTATATACAGCAGCAAAGCTTTTTATCCACAAAGATAAACAACTCAAAACTGTTTCAGGAAGTCCCTGAAACTGAAAAGATTCACTACGTGCTTACTTGTCAGAGTAAGCGATAGGACTTGCAAAGAAGACTCTGAGACCTGATGAGATGCCTGGAGGAAGTAGAAGCCTGTAGAGCTGCCTGCAAGATACTTAGGCACCTGGAAAGAACAGTCTGCAACTTGTAGATCTGTCTTCAGGCTATGCAGTGTGCTCTAGGCTTCCATCCCACATTTGATGGCTGGCATGGGGGAGTAAGCTTTTATGATACAGTGGACTGAGTCATTTCTGCTCCTGTAAGTAACTCCTTCAACCTAATTTCTGTAAGTAACCTCAATAAATTCCATTAGTTCATCATGTTGGACTTTGGTGGTATCATACTTTCATCTTTCATGGGTTCTATCTTGTGTGTGTATTGCATGTTGTATCTCCCAAGGAAAGGTTTTTCGACAAAGCATATGAAGGATAAAATATATTATATTACTATGCAAAAAAAATAAAGCTATATAATTTAATAGCAATCCTCCACTCAAGAATAGTTGTACCTGAGCACAAATACTCTACAGAGGAGGAAAAGGCTAAATGAATAGATGCTTTGACTTGACTTGAATCCCAATTAATAATTAATTGTTAAGACTTAAACTTCAAGATAGAGCTGAGGTAACTTTTCCTTTTATTCACTAGGTCCTTCCTTATCAGAGTAAGCAACATGATCTGCAAAGTAACTTCTACATCTTCTAGTAAATGAGATTTGAATTCAAGTGAAATCTAATAAGTTATACTCCACGGAAAAGAACATTCTGCACTTTTGAAGTCTCCTTGGCATTATCTTCTGATTTCCATGAAGACAACCACTGATGCAGCAGATGATAGGGCAGATACTGTTAGTGAGAACTGAACTGCTTCTAACTCTCCTCTGCTCGCCAGTCCCCAGAGAAGCGAATCCTCTCAAAGTGACTGAAAAGAAAACTACCTTTAGAATCTACAATGTATCACAATATAGTCCAGAGGGCAAAGTCAAGAACTGTGGCTGTGAGATAAAATATTAAATACTCAGCTTTGGTTCCTGAAAAACAAAAAGTGTGACTTCTTTTAATATTCTCAGAAATGTAGTTATATACATTGCAGGAAGATGCTACCGATGGATGCTGTAATTTTGAAGTAAGCAGTAACTGGTGCTGAACACATACAGAAAGGCAAACACATGAAATATGAAATCATCACAATTCCTGTTTGCTTTCAAAAGGTATCCTAATTTTCATTTTAATTATTTAGATTTGTCTGGAGTTACAGGTAGTTCTGTGCCATCCAGTGTGCATCCTAAGAATTGAAGTTGGGACCATGGCTAAAGAAGTATAGGCATTTAATTGCTGAGCCCTCAGTCTCTCCACACTCAAAAATATTTTTTTGTATAAAAAATATTAAAACATATCCATACATACATCAGAATACACATAAATGTTAATTTAACACAAAAGTACAAATATTTGACTCTCTTGTTTTTTAACTACTAGAATATGAACCTATACTTTAATATTACTTCTTTATCTAGTTAGCTGCTTTTTTAAATATCATCTGGAAATACCCTGGAACCTTCTATAAAGCGGGTAAACAAAGTAACAACAACAGAAACAGCAGATCAATATTTAGTCATTAATTAGTTGTTTTGATCTATTGAAGATCTCACCATTCAAATCTTCAAGATTTTCAAGTTCCTTTACTCCATGATAAATGTGAAGAAATAATGCCTAGCAAAAACTGTGTTGCAGCTTTAGAGCTCAGGGTCAGGAGTGAGAAGAATCAGACAACATGTCACTCTCTGTTGTGCTTATAGCTCACCCTTACCTAAAGATACACTTTTCCAGCACAAACAGTGATGTTGGTATTTATATTCATATATTACTGCTGTTATAAAACTGTGGAAAGTCATGAGTGAGAATATTATTGCAAAATCCTTACTGCTATTATGGAAGAGAGAATTTTAAATAGTATTTTTAAAATAACATAAACACAAACATTAACCAAGTAATATAATAGGCATTTGATTACATAGAAGTACTTGCTCATCTTGATAAGATTTGCCAGTATTCTCAAAGAGAAGAGAGGTTAGCTAAACTAGCAATGAAAATGTCCACACTGACAAAACCTGCAGCCACCAAAGAGAATGTGTTCTTAGAGACTGAAAATCGATGAAAAGCAACCCATGATCATCCTCTTGTCACCTTGCCAGTAAAGGTTTCCAAATATGTACATCATCTGAATGAATTTATTAGGACAAAGTCCACAAATCCACAGATGCAGTTTCCAACCAAAACCAACATACTAGCATATCAGTGATGATATACTGCAATTTCCCATCAAGAACAGTTAGACACAATACCTAACAGTTCTCGAAAAGTTCTAACCTCTTGGACTGAGCACAAGAAGTGCCATAGACATGATGAAATGTATATCGTTGAGGTTTTCTGTCTACACGGATGTTTTAACTCTGTTCAAATTCCTTTGATCATGAGGAGTTCACACTAATATTCTAATTTAGGAGGATGATATAAACATGTATACTACCATTGCTGCCATTTACTTCATCTTCTGTCAATATAACACATACAATAAGCAATATTTTTGTAAGACCTATGCTCTCTGTGTCCTCAACTCTAAACACTACAGCACCCTTTGATAAATATTTGCATTCCTCTGTCCTACCTCAAGTGATACTTAAAACAAACTTCACATCACTTGAGAAATAGTTAAAAGTAATTATCCTGTTGCTAATCACATTTGAGTCACCTCTGATAAGACGAGGTATAACTTGTATCATGCAAAAAATATTTTCATAAGTTTGTATGTCAACTCTATTTCCTATTTTATGCATTACTGTCTCATAAAATATATTTTGTACTTGGGCTGCAATGAAATAAATTACAAACTACATTTTTGCTGACCTTTTAAAATCAGATTTTAACCATACGGCAAAATCCTAACATGTGTCCTTAAAATACATCAAGGACCAGCTCCAGTCCATTTATAACATACCTATATAACAACTTCCCAAGAAAGTAGTTCTTTTAAGTCAAATATTTTTCAGTAATCTCAACTGAAGGCAAGGTTTTGATTCCGAAGTACATGTGTCTTTACCATGAGCGTCATTGTGTTGGTATAACTTAGGGAGGGATGAAATGTATTGCTAAAACTTATGGATACTACTAAATGTCCTCTGTATATAGAACATTCTCAAGGGAAATAATTATATAACACAAAGGTTAGCAGTGTTTATGGTCAGAAACCCTGCCCTAAAAGAGAAACACAATTTCAAAAGAGTAAAAATAATCTTCCAACTGTTTCAGTGTTAATCCTAAATCATTTTTCTTCTTTTAAAACAGATTACTGGCAATAGGATTCAGGAAAACTATAATAGCCCAGATGTATAGGAGCATCTAGCATGAGTCCGGTACGATCTCCTTAAGAGGCTTATTTAATCTTCATGAAGAACTATGAATTTCTGACTCAGCAGTTAAGAGCACTAGTTGCTTTTCCAGAAACCTGGATTGGATTCACAGTACCCACGTGTCGAATCTGATGCTACTTCTATCTTCTAAAACCAAGGTACTCATGTGGCACACACACATATGCAAGGAACACCCATATTCATAGCATAAAAATAATACAGCTTTAAAAGAATGATATACAGATAGCATTGTCCCTTAAATGAGGAAAGCAAGTCTTTAAATTGATTACTTTATTGTCACAATGTTTTCAAAGGTGGATATGAGATTTAATCACATCTCTTGAAATCAAGATTACATCCTCTTGATCATTCTCTCAGTGTCTTCATGATAAACCAAAAATTCCATCCTACTTTAATTGATGGTATGTCTTGCTATGTAGTACATGCAGACTTTGAAATCACGACCCAAGGAATACTAAGATCATAGAAGTAAGCCACCACAACTAGCTGAAAGAAAAGCTGCTTTATGAAATACATATTTCAAAGGAAATGGAAGCATATTTCACAAGATCTACAGAAATCTCTGGTGATTAGTTTCTACTTGAAAATTTCATTCCAGAAGATCAATAAAAGTTCAAGCACACAGCAGATGTCACTAAATCATTATTTATTCATTTATTGAGACACTCATTAAGAGATACCTTACATGCTTGGAAAATCCATTCAGAGAAAGTTGCAACATACCAACTGAAAGGCATAATAGTATTCTATAGCTGTTAAAACAAAATAGCAGAGATTACATGGTTTAAACAACAAAATTATCTGTCAAAAACTTGGAGGACTAAAGTCCATCATCACAGATTCACTGGTTGTGGTTTCTAAGACAATGGCATTAAGACGTCAACATGTGAGTTTAGGAGAAATATAACGTTAGGGAAAATATATTGAATAATAATTTATAAGAAAACAGTGGCATAATCTGGAATATTTTCTTGGAGAAATTTGGAAAGTTCTCCAAATTCTGCAAGACAGTATTAGAATGCACAGCAATATGATATCTCATAATGCTATTACAGGGAACAAGATTAAAGGGGACTTCATACAAAACCTAACCTGAAATTTACAACCATCAACCTTACAGGACCCTATAGAGTGTCACTCACAGTCCTATAGTGTCATAGTATTATTAGACAGGAAAATAAGGTCATCAGACATCAAAATTCTTATTCAGTGGCTCAGTTTCCTAACCACAACTGCAAACCAAATCTTTGCATCAGCGAAGGAAGTTAGCAAATGATAATTTGCTTCAAGATTCTTTTATTTCTCTATTTTCTTTTTCCAGTTTTTATTGCCTGTTATTTTTTGTTAGATTTTTGTTTAATTTTCTATTTTTCTTAAACTCACAGGAACAACAGTATATCAATGTTGACAGAGGGCACTTTTTTTTCTTGACTTGAAAGTCTGCTTTTCTATGTTCAATGGGAAAGCAGCATTGTAACTGCAGACTAAAGCCTTTCCATCCTGAAGCAACAGTATTTGCCTTCATGGCTGTTGGAACACCCAGCAGGTTGGCAGAAACAAGACAAAAAAAAGTGCTGGACAGCACAGAAGAGAAGAATGAATGAAAGGATGATTGAAGGGAGGTTCACAAAAGATTTCTTAGATAACTGGGACATAAGATGTAACAGCAAAGCAACCAAAATATTTTGTAAGCTCTGTGAATCACAAATAGAATGATTGTTCTGTCAATTTCCATTTCATTATTCTTTATGCCTACCATGGCTATTAGGTTCTTCTGTCTCATCTAGACACAACCAGAACCCCTAAGGTTAGAATGCAGAAACCTCTAATTTCACTCCTGTCTGTTTAAACACTAAATAATATCATTAGGACTTCATTCTCCTTCCCTAAATTTTGCTTCAATTAAAAGGCACATGAGTCCAGAGATATGCCTCAGCAGGCAAAATCACTCACCACTCAACAGTGCAAACCTAGCAGTTTATGTTCGATGCCTGGACCCAAAATAAAAGGTTGAGGTGGAAAATTGACTCCACAAATTTGTCCTTTGATGTCCATATCTGTGCATTGTTACTCATGCTCATCCCCTGTAACATCACCCCTACCACATGCACACTGACATCCCAAACACACACACACACACACACACACACACACACACACACTCGCACGCACCATAATAATTTAAAGCATGACATTTCTTTATTGTTCCAATTTATTTCAACCACGGTACTCTACTCAACTATGGTCAATCATTGTACATTCATTCAAGCACATGCTGAGTATAGACAGACTCACAGTTCATTACTCTAATATAATGCTTAACATTCTAGAATGTCCTGATTTTACCTTGCATAGACCATAATACACTTCATTTTCCAATGACTAGATTAAGCCCAACCATTTCCAAGCTGTAAGATTCAAGTATATAAAACAAGGGTTAGACTTGAGTGACCATGTACACACTAGATATTTTACTGTTTATTTTCTAGCTACTTCAAATTATAAATAAATCATATTTAATTATCTATAATAGATATGTAAATATATATAAATAGATATATAAATAATCTACTTCTAGTTTCCATTTAAAGTTGTCAGACATATGTTAGATTTGTTGTTTCATTCTTCTTTTTTTTTTTTTTTTTTTTTTTTATAAATAATTTATTTATTTCTTCTACCTCATTACCTCCATGATTATTCGTAAGTCATATTCGGTGCCTACAGGTCCCTAGTTCTACTCCTCTTTCCCCTCCTTTCACTCTGTTGTACAGTATTTCTGATGGAGCTGGCTACATGGCTACATTCAGGACCTAATCTTCATTATCATCATCTTTTCCCATTCTGTCAAACTAGACTTCCATATGGAGATAACCAACATCCATCTGACACAGCCAATGGAGTAGTGGTCAGGCTCAAACATAACCATGTTCTCAGGAGAGCTGCAGCAAATTGCCTCTTGACGGATAGTAAATATGTGAAGCATTTTACAAAGGAAATCTTTTTTTGGGATACATTCCTGTTTACATTTGAGGCAATTCCGATGTCATTTATTTGACAGTCCCTGTCCATGAAGTCTTGATCAACACAAGCCTGGTACATTGCACATTGTGTCATTAGGTAGCCTTCAAACAAGATTCTATCTTTTAACCTTAGAGTTCTGTAAGATTGAGTCATTATTATTGTGTGAGTGTATTCTGTACAAGTCTATATGCATGGTTAATGTGTGTAAGTGTGGGCATTCCAGTCTCTCTATTGCGGATTTGTTGTATCAAATTCTGGATGTTAAGTTTGGGCAGCAAGAGTTAAGTATACTTTCTTAGTCAATTATCTGGCCCTGAATCATACATATTTACATCTATATATTAACAGGACTACCAGTATAATTACTCTATGAAATGTTTAAGTAATGTTGCTAAAAGGATCAAACACATGTAATGATTCAACACTATGTAAATACTTCTACTGTCATATTTGTTTGAAATACAATTATTTTCAAATATATAAGACTAATATAGATGTTTAGTCAAAAAAATCTTAGCATTACTTAATTTCTGAGCCTTAAATTTAGTAAGCATTATGGTAGAAGAGATTGCTATGTGTTTAGAAGGAATGGCTGTTCTTGAAGAAGCCCCAGGATCAGTTCTTAGCACTCATGTGGTGGCTCACAAATATCTGTAACTCCAATTCTAGAAAACTGGACATCCTCTCTCGCTTCCATAAACAGCAGGCATTCACATCATGTACATACATACATGCAGACAAAAAAATTCATTTAAAGTTACCAATCTTTATGGGAGTGGGGATATCTTCTTGGAAATGAGGGGAGAAGGTGTGGGATATGAAACAGTCAGAGGGTAGACAGGGAGGGGGATAAAGTCTGGACTGTAAAAAAATGATTAAAAAATAAATTTAAAAAGTTAGCAAGCTTTATAATCTTATAATATGTTTAAATATGTAGAAGTACATTAATAACACTACTGACAATACTATTGTCAACATAATAACTTAGGTACTATTATGCAAGTGTCTTAGTCAGGGTTTCTATTCCTGCACAAATCTAATGACTAAGAAGTAAGTTGGGGAGGAAAGGATATATTCATTTGTCACTTCCACATTGCTGTTCATCACCAAAGAAAGTCAGGACTGGAACTCACGCAGGTCAGGAAGCAGGAGCTGATGCAGAGGCCATGAAAAGATGTTACTTACTGGCTTGCTTCTCTTGGCTTGCTCAGTTTGATTTCTTATAGAATCCAGGACTACCTGCCCAGGGATGGCACCACGCCATAATGGACCCTCCCAACCTTGATCACTAATTGAGATTATGCCTTACAGCTGGATCTCATGGAGGCATTTCCTCAAGGGAGGCTCATTTCTTTGATAACTCTAGCTTGGTTCAACTTGACAAATAAAACAAGCCAGTACAGCAAGTGAAGCATATCTTGTGAAATGCTCTATACAAAAAAGAATGTAAGAAAATGTAACAGCACTAAATGATATGGACGTTAGCAAAATATTATACCTTAAATCAGTGACTAAATAGCTCTAACTAAATTGGTCAACAAGAAAAATAAATATTTTACTATTTCTAAGTCTCTCTTGATAAAGTCTTTATACCCATACTACAATCAATTGTTAGAGTCAATATTAATTGAAAATGAAAATACAAAGTATTAAAATAAATTTGATTAAACAAGAAAAAAGATTATTTAACAACAGAAGAACACACAAACACACACAAACACACACAATCTTTTGTGGCTGAAACATGACACAGTGTGTTGTGTGCTTGTTATACTATATTTCCTCAATTCATAATTTCCTTTCTTAGATGAGCTATATACACAAACCACGAAGTGTTATAGTTCTGAGTCCAGTACCTTAGTTACTTCTCTCTCACTCTGCCAAAAGCACAGTAGAGTTTATATACATGAGCTATTTGCTTTTCATAAAAACCCTTGTTACCCTATCATGAACCCACTATAAATTACATGACTGGTGCATGCTGGTTGTGATCTATCTCCAAGTTCAGTGAGAGACACCAGATAAAAAGAACAAGGTAAAAAGTGATACAGCAGAACACCTACCTACATTATCCTCTGGCCTCCATGCACGTCCATGGGTGGACCCATCTAAACACAAACATTTGAAACATGTATACACTCCACATACACACATACTCCCAGGTAACATAGCAACAGCACAAACATTCACAAAATGACACAAAACGTATATTAAGAATTAAATTTCAGTTGATAAAAATTTACATTATATTCAACCTTGGAAATTCCGACTTTCATATAAACTATATTCCTGTGCTTTAGAAGGTTCATTTAAGCCAGTTTTTCTATCATACCATCAGTGTCTTGTTTCTCTTGCTGTAATTCATAATTCAAAACACTGAGTTTATATATTGCGCAAAGGTCACTTCCAATCAAGATTTCAGTATTCATATTACTCAACTTGGTCTTTGTATAAACTTAATAGCTGTTATTTTCTTACATTTTCCAATTCTTCATCTCAGGTCTTATGCATTTCTAATGCATAATTCTCATGTTCTTCACACTTGTCTTTTAATAAATATATTTTCTTACTAAATTAATTCAAACCAATCTCCTATATAATTTTTAAATCAATCAAGCTTAGATATGTCTCATTATCTCCTTTAATAGATCTAGAGGTCCTGTGTTTGCTACAATGCTTTTTATATAAGTAAATTTCACTTCGCAGTGTACCTCTTGAAATTAAACTAAATGCTTTATCTCAATGAATGCAGGGGAGGTATTCAACAAATATTTTTACTTAATCACACATTTATTATTTCATCTGAACCATTCTCTAATGTTTATCCACCAAAGTGAATTTTAATTCAGTTTGACACCTTTTTATTTTTACTCTCATAAATCCTTTGAGTGTAAAACTGGCAAATAATTGTTGATTTAACCCTTTGATGGAAAACTTATCTCCGCATGCAGTTCATGTATGTATAGAAAATGCTCACAAAAATTTGGTGACAAAATTTTCAAAATATTTGAAAATAACTCAGTGACATCACAGAATGAAGAATGTAACAACACAGAATGAAAGATGTAATATCACAGGGTAAAAGATGTAAGGACTATATTTTCTTAGAGATTTCTTTTACTGACAATATTTCCTCAATGCATATTTTACTTTCTGAGATCAGCTATATACACAAATCACAAAGTGTTGTAGTTCTGAGTCCAGCACCTCATTCACATCTCTTTCAATCTGCCAAAACCACAGTAGAGTTTATATACATGAACTCTTTGCTTTCTTTAAAGACACCTGTTACCCTATCACAAACCCACTACATATTACATGACTAATGATATAGCTTGGTTATTTCATTTATAACTGAGTTAAACCATCCAAATCTGAGTTCAAGTGGAACTTCCTCACAAGGCTTCTGATTTATACTTCAGGAGGATGAATTGATGGGTTACAGGTTTATTCTGCACACATGTGCTATTATGGTCTATTTTGTTGTAGTAGGTAAAATTCCATGGAATTATATAGTTTCACAATATCTTTCTACTAGACTTATTAACTTAGTATTCCAAATATGATGTGCTTTCAAACACTATAGACCCACATAAATATGAGGTAAAGTGTTACTTGTGTAAGCTGCCATAGGATAAATATTGTTGGAAAGGGGTGTTCTATAGCACTTTCCTCCTATCTTGGAAGGAAACTACTTAAGACAAATCATTTTCAAAAGTGAGGTTAAGGATTCCTTGCTACAGGGAATTTTGTAAGGCACAGGAAATACACAACTCAAAAGATTCAAGAAATCACAGAAACTGACCAGATTTGCCAGGCACAATCATCGCAAAACTTATATAAGCAGGAGAGACTGCTGTGACCTATTCTCAGGCCAGCTGGACTGCCTAACAGAGAATCAGACAAGCTAAACTGCAGGGAAGAAACTTAAACCATCTAAGCTTCCTGAAAGAAACACTCTCTAGCCTATTTAGCTTCCAGCTAGCTGTGTAGTAAGCTCCAGTTTTCCATTGTTTATGAGCCATCAGTCATGTTGGGTAAACTTTGGGTAAAACTTGGAGGCTTTTCTGCTCCCATAAGTAACCCCACATCCATACTTTGTAAACAACTCCAATAAAATTCATTATTCAAAGTAGACATTGGTAGTATCTTGACTTTGCCCTATCTATCTGTTGTGGGTATATTTCTATTCTTTTTCCCGCCCCCAAGAATAGTGTCACACACAAAAAGAAACTCACTAAATTGTTTAGGCTAGTATGTAATTCATTCAGTGACACAACCAACCTTTGTACTTGTTATGCTTCCAAGTCACTGGAATAAGAGACCTACACCAGTATTTCAGCCTAGCAAAATCTTCATTTTGCACAAGCTTACAGGCCCGAAGAAATATAAACTTGTAATGAGGTAATAGTTTCAATGTTAACAAAATTCAGAGTATAAGTACAATTTTTAAAATCTATGATTAATGATTCCAATTCTAAATATTACATTTGATATGAAAAATTTACTAAAGCCTAGTTTATATGAAGTAAAAATAATATCGTGGGGAAAGCAGAGAACAAATCCATAGTGCTTTGGGGTGCTTGTTTGTTTTGTTTCATTTTTGCTTGTTACTTCCTTTTTATTATTATTAACATTATTAACTTTACATCTCAATCACACACTCCAGTCCCTCTTTTCCTCCCAGTCCCACACTTGTAAATTCCTTCCCCCACTACTTCCTCCCCTTCTCCACAAAGAAAGGGAAGCCCTTCTTGGGTACCACACTACTCTGGAACATCCAGTCGCAGTAAACTTATACATCCTCTCCCACTTAAGTCCAACTAGGTTGTCCACTTAGGGAACACACATGAAGACCAAGCTGCACATCTACTACAAATATATAGGGGATCTAGGTCTTTCACCTACATAACTTTTGGTTGGACACTCTGTCTCTGTGAATCACCATGGCTCAGCTGAGTTGACTCTGTAGGTCTTATGGTGTCCTTGACCTCTCTAGCCAGCTCAATTCTATTCCTCACTCTTCCATAAGATTTGCCAAATATGGACTGATGTTTTTTAATGAAAGCCATCACTGACTCAGTTGCCTGTCAAATTACTATGGTAAGGTTACCCCTTTACCATAGTAATTTGTATTATTAAGTTTGAAAAAAAGAAACCATAAAAAAAAAGCTCATATAAGGAGGCATAGGCTTGTTAAGACACAAAGTAGGCACCAATCAAATATTTAAAGGACAATGGTATAGAATCTGAACACAAAATAAAGGTCTATTGTTGGGAATTATAGACTTTTCATTCCAACAAGAAAATACTTGTATACAGATTAATTTGATAAATAAGGAGTATTTTAAAATATAGGTAGACAAATGACTTCCATATTCAGAATATTTACTTTTTCATCTTGCTACCTACTTTCTTATACATCTAGAAAATATGAACCTGCCAGTCATTTTGTGACTTGCAGTGAATTCTAAAACTATGAAGTTAGAGCCATATCCTCATTAAGAGAAGAAAACTCATACTACAGGATTATTCTTATATTGCTGCTGAAGATTGCAGAAAAACAAAGATTAAAATTGATATTTGAAAAAGATATATATTTTAAATCTTATCTCCAACAGTATGATAATTTTGAAAGAAATAAAATTTCACTTAAATCCTCATGACTTTTGGAAAAATGAACAATAAACACTGGAAGAAATAGATCATGTTACCAAATGGTTCTGATCAAACAAGATAGTCACATGTAGAAGAATAAGTTCCTCGTGTCACATCCTATAGAAAACTCAACTCCAAATGAATCAAGATCCCCAACAAGACCTGACAGGACAGAAAGAAGAAAATATATTTAAAGTCATTAGTATGAAAGAGGAACTTCTGAAAAGGGTTCTAATAGTGCAGGCATCAAGAACATCATTAAATGTATGAGATTTCATGAAATAAAGAATTGTGTCCAGCAAAGGACACTATCATTTGAATGAAGTGCCAGGATTTGTACTGGAGATGAAGGTGACAGGATATTGCCAAAGCTCTTGGTTACCCAACTGAAAGCAAGAAACCTTAGTGCTGAAGAAACCACAAATTATATTCAAAACATGGAAGAATAAAACAGGTATGGATGTGATAGGTTCATTCTTTTTTTTTTTTTTTTACTTATTCATTAATATGTTTATTGAGTGGTACTTAGAGGGAGATTTCTTTTTTTTTCGTTTTTAAATTCGATATTTTATTTGTTTACATTTCAGATGATATCCCCTTACTCTACCCCACCCCCAATTAATCCCCTATCCCATCCCTCCTCCACCTGTTTTGTTTTATACTGTTTAAATTGCATGCAAGTATGTAAGTTTTAGGCTGAGGAACTAGCAATAGAATAGATGCAAATAGTTAAGGAACAAGCAAGACAATAAACCCAGATAGTCAAAGAACATGTACAACAATAAACAGAGTCCCTGTGATCACTATTTCTAAGGGCTTATCAGGATGACCAAAATATCTGAGCCTAGTTTCCTGTTCTAGCCCAAAGTCCTTTTCATGCTGGAAGCCTACTTCTCTGTTCTAGCTTAAGATTTAGATTCGTCAGGGAACCCAGAGAGATATTTTTAACTTTTATTTATACTCCCTTGCAGTGCTTAGTCTCGCAGCCTAAGCAAGAATTCAGATCGCCAGTCAGAGGGGGTTCAGGGTGGCCCCTCTCTGCTTGACCTAAGGGCAGAAGTCCCCTTTTTTAGGTTGGGTGGAGATGAGTTTTGGGAACACCCTGTATAAAGTAACAACCTCATCTTGCGTCTCGTGGTCCTCCATAGATAACTTATGATAAAGTATCTGAGTAGGTTTTGCTACCAAATTATATATCTGTTGTTTCACAGAGTGAGTCAGCCTATTTGAGGCCAAGGGACCAGCAGAAATAAGCAAAAATAACCCAAATGATGGTCCCAAGCCTGACTGCATAGGGGTTGACGTCAAAAGTATTCTCTCTCCAGGAAAAAGACATCGGGACAGGTATGGCCCTCATGCCTCACTGGACAATGACAGGGGGACCGGAGCCATTACAAGGTCCCCTTCAAGTACTGGAGGTCAGGCTTATATCCCTGCCTTCACAAGATTAGAATCACCACAGCCCTTCTATACTTACAGAAGGGAGAAGATGTCAGGGGCATCCCTGTTTACACACTTAAGGCCTAAAATCAGCCATAGGCCTAAAATCAGCAAGAGGCCTGTCATACATGTATACTAACACCAAGTCTTGGGTCTCAGTGGAAAAACATTGAAACATATGGCTATAGGCTATTGTAAACAGGCAGCTTTCATGGAAATTTACCAGCCTGAGTAGTCATAGACCTTGTAAATAGGTACCCTTGGCAGACAATACCAACTTAGACAAGGACAAGTGAATCATAGGCAGAGTCATAGTGACCTGTCCCCTGAACCTTCACTCAGCTGATACCCTGTTCTGAAAGATATCTGTATTCCCCCTGAACACCCACACTCCAGTGTCATCCCCTTCCCCACTTCTTGCCTTTCTGTGTTTTTAACCCCTGTGTGAATTAATTACGATTTGAAAAAAATAAATAAATTATATATATTAAAAAAAGATTTAGATTCCTGTCTATAATTATTTTTTGTCCTAGCATAAGATTTAGATTTCTGCTTTAAATTTCTTCTTTTTTCTAGCCCAGGATTTAGATTTCTACCTGAAATTACTTCTTTGTTCTAGCCTAATATCAAATTCCTGCCTGCAGTCCATTTCCTTGTCCTTGGCCAAGTCAGATTCCTTCCAAGCAGACCATTTCCTTGTCCTTGGCCTATGTCAGATTCCTATCAGGCAGCCCCAAAAGGTCTCCACTTCGCCCCCTTTTTATTGCATAGACCAGACTGAGCCTGTCTTACGTCATTCTGACAAGAAAGCCTTCCTTACCCATCGTGGAATATGCATTATCAAAAGCATATACTTATTATCAAAAGCGTGTATTTATGTCTAATGTTGGTAAGGCTCTGTGCAGAAGCTTACCCGTTCTTGGCTTGCCAGCCTGTTAAATTAATAACTCTGTCTGGGGGTCCATTTTCAGTTTCAAGTCATGTACTGTGGCTGCCAACCTGTTGATGTAGTTAGAGACAAGCTTTAACACAATTGGACAGTTTTCATAGTGCTAGAAAAGTATGTTTTCATAGCCCCTGGTAGATTGACTATGGTCCAGTTCAAGGTCAGGACATATCAACATTCAAGAATATCTGAATAGTATAAGTAGACTTGATGGCTTTAAATTTTTTAAAAAGTGAACACGAAGTTGGGTGTAGAGTGAGTGGATATGGTCATCACACATACAAATTCTTCAATGACTAAATCAATCATTAAAACAATAAAACTCTTAGAAATATAGAACATGAAATATATTATTATAGTTGCATAAAATTGTGTGTGTGTGTGTGTGTGTGAGAGAGAGAGAGAGAGAGTGAATATGTCCTCTATAGAAGAAGAACTTGAACTCAAAGAGATCTGCACTACTCTGCCTCTTAAGTGCTGGAAATAAAGACATGTGCCACAACACCCAGTGAAAAAAATTAATTTTATCATTAAAAAAAACTAATAAAGTATCTCCAAATTCTTATATCTGTTTAAAATGTATATTCTCAACAAAAGTTAGGCTGAATGAATACTAAACTCATTTTTCAGTAGATTAAGTCTGTCCAGATAACGTCTATCAATTAATTCATGGCATATTCTAACCTCATTTTGAATATGAAGTTCTCACAATGGTTATGATTGACCCTATTTTATCATTTAACAGAAAGAATTTCACAGAACATTTCCTAAGATAAACATACACAATAGGACATATGTGAAAACCATACAATTTATTAATCTATCAAGGGATGGCTCTCTCAGAGAAGGGTTAGAAGAAGGGAGCTAAGAGATGGAAAAGGACAAAGGGAGGGAGGGAAGATGGGAGAAAAGAAAGAGATTAATGACTACATTTCTCAGAAACAAGGCAGGAAAGTAATAATGTAGCTATTGTTAAAGACAAGCACAACATATTCTAAAAATGTCAGAGGAACTCTCTGTTTAAGATTGCTTAGATAAATTCTATTCAGTTATAGAAGAAGCCATATTCTATATGACCTTTTAGAGGCCCAGAAATCTATAAAATAAAGATTTTTACACCAAAGAACAAGATAACCACTGAATTTACAATATAAGTCTATCTGAAGTGTATAGTTTAGCTTATAATTGTGTCCTATTCTTCACAGCCAGTTAAAGCAAGTCAGTATAACCCCATGACTTTGCTACAATTTTAAACTTTTATATGACTTTACTTTTTTTTACTGATAAAGGTTCACAGCAGCACTTTTCTATAGGAGTATTGCTTCTATAAAGCAGATGTTCTCTTCAAAATCAACATATGCTATTAAATACAGAACTTTAATATTGTCTAAATAATAATGAAAAAGGTTGAGCAAAAAACAAAGAACAAATATATTAATTTATAAATTTAAAATAAAAGTGCTTTATTTATGCAAATTTACTCCTATATCTTGCTGATGAATTCATGATTTTATCAGTTCATTAATTTTCTTTAAAAGAGAAATATGTTTAGTGATGGGCATAATTTTTTCAATTCATTAATTTTTCTTAAAGATGAGATATGTTCAGTTAACCATTCTGATACTTAAATAAAAGAAATTCCATTCTAACAGAGTATATCATATCATAAAAAATCAATTTTAAGATAATAACAAATATTTGTCACTTGCTATAAGTAAGGCATCATTTAATGACTTATAGGTATCACTGCATTAATTCTCCCTCTAAGAAAATTAATGCTATTATCAGTATTTACTGACGAGGGCAATGAACAGGAGAGTAAAATTTCCCTATGTAAATGTTGATTACATGGATAATAAATAGAACCTGTGCTTCTACTCATTCATCTATACTGCCTCCCTATAAAAATATTGGCTAATCAGTGCACCAAAATATCAATGCCTATAAGGCATCTGAAAAATGCTTAGAGATTTGCTTTAGTCTCTAATGACTAAAAAAACTTGTTGATGTGACATTTTATATTTTATATATTCATATCTTGTACTTTTAGTTTCCAAAAATTATTAGTATCACCAACATCTAGACAGTACCTAACAGACAATAAAGAAATCATTATTCAAAGAAGAAATATATGGGTGAGTTAACAATAGATATGTTTTATCTAAACAGTCTCAGAAAAATGATTGATGCATATGAAATGCTACAAGCAGGCTATAGAAAACACTAAGTAATAAATCCAGAAATTTCTATCGCACTCAAAAATTTAACACTTTTCTTCAAAAACACTCTTGCAGATCACTTAATCTTCAAAATACATTAGGGAGTGTTTTACCATCTGCAATTTTTAAAGAAATGAGTTTTCTAAAAACTTTTATTTTTGGCAATATATTTAGGAAATGGCTAAACCTCTGCTCCACATAATTTGGTCATTCACTATTGCATGTGCTCTACAAGAAAAATAGATTATATTTTAATTTAGACTCATTATCTTGAAGAATTTAACCAAAAGAAACACATGGTGCATTAAATCACCTTAAATTACTTGTAAAAATAACTCCTATATGTTTTAAATGATAAAAACTGCCTTACTTTTTCTATTGCTGTGAAAAACACTATATACAAGAAAACACATGTAAAAGATAACATTTCATTGGGCTTAAAGTTTCATGGTATTATAGTCCATGACAACCAAGCAAATGCATGACAACAGAAACAGGCCTATGACCAAGAAATAAAGAAAGACACTAGGAATGAAGCTAGTCTCTGGAAACCTCAGATTGAAACCACACCGACACACCTTTTCCAACAAGGTCAAACATAAAAATATACACATAAATACAGATAAATAAAAAAATTATTAAAAAATAAAGTAAACCTTAAAACAGAGACATAGTTTAGAGCAACAATGTCAGAGAGACCTTCATGTACAAAGGGATTATTTATTTCCCTCTTTCCAATGACTAAATGTTGAAATTCATATTTATAATATAATAACAATAAAAACTTAACTATATTCTAGTTTTTGCTATAGAATAGCATTGTTTTACTTTGCTATGATGCATTTCAATGACAAATTAATTTATGCATATTATTTTTAAAAAATAGATGTCAGATATCCACATTTTAATATTTTTCCAGGAATTAATAATGAGACAATAATAGTAACAGTGTGGCCTATATGTGTCTCACAAACCTGCTTAAATTTAGTCCAAAATGAATTATAGTTATAAATACTACATTTCAGAATAAATCACCAATTTTTAAATAATTATACATCTTCATAATTAAATACATAACAGGCAAGACATATGCTGATTTTGACATACCAGTATTTGTACTCCAGTGATGTGAACATATTTTGCATAATATTTAAAAATTGAGCAAAATAATAGTTTAGAGTCATTTTAAAATTCTAAATATACTAAATTTTACTACTCAATTGACTTTCAATATCCATTGTCATATGAAACATCAATCTGAAGGGGATTTATTCATTCTGTGCTAAAGAATATGCTAATGTAAATGCTTTGTAATAAAATGTATCACACACATACACACACATACACTGTATAAGGGAGATAATCTACATTAACCTGAAACTTCCCCTTGTGATTATAATTCTGTTATGAAAACATATTTAATCTCTCACCAATATCACAGGAATAGAATAAGACACTGAATTTCTTATTTTATACTCTATTTCTTTTAAGAGGTAAGTTTATTATATGAGTTTTATAATAAATTCCATTTCAGTGGACTGTGCAACTTTTGGTTTTTTTCTTTCACTTTCTTAGACATTTCTACCATCTTTTCTAATTTATTGGTGAATCTTCCCTCAGGTTAATTAATTTGAGAGTTTTCAATCAAATATTAGATTTTCATTCCATTGATTTTCTCCTTGAGTTAGTTTTCATTTCCAGTGTCTGCCATCATTATATATATATGATTTTCTTCTTCCTGTTGTCCAAGATCTAATTCACTCCTCTTATATACTAAGTGAAAAAGTTAGACGGATTCTTTGAGTTGTTTCTTTCTTTCTAACAAAAAACTACACTATGGATTTTCCAATAATGGATAATTTACCTCCACATCTGTTAACATTCCATATTTTCACATTTCAATTTCCAAATCTTGATATTTCTATAGATTACATAGAAATGTATTTAATTGCTAAATATCTGAGGCTTTTCCAGAAATACTATTAATTTATTCCTATTTGCTTGTTTAGTGAACATATTTTCTTTGATCCAATCTTTATCCTTCTGAATACATTAACTTCATTTTATGATGCAAGAGTCAATTTGATAGTGACCATTCCATGTGCTATAAAAAGTACACACTCTCTGGTTGTTTAGGTTGTTATATGGCTCTGCAAAAGACTAATTTCTGTGGTATTATGTTTTCTTTTTTTACTTTTGTCATTTCTACCACCTTGATATCTTTCTTGGTCAATCTCCCTACAAGTTTATTAATTTGAATTGATATTAAGTTAAATATTAACTTTATTTATATTAACCTAATGTCATATATACTAAATTGTGTAATTTCTTTGCTTAAACCTTATTCATCCTTAGTGATTTGCTAACTATTAAGGGTATTACAGAGTTTAATAATAATTGTAGATAGCTTCATTATCTACCTTTTAATTTTTTCCATTTTATTTTATATACTTTACATGGTTTATTGTTACATACATGGTTATTTTTATTGGTTATTTTATTTATTTACATTTCAAATATTATTTTCCTTCCCAATTTCCCCTCCACAAGCCCCCTATGCCTTCCTACCTCCCCCTACCTCTATGAGGGTGATCCCCTAACCGCCCACCCATTCCTGCCTCAGAGGTCTAACGTTCCTCTATCCTAGGTCATCAAGTCTCCACAGGACCAAGGGGCTCCAATCCCAGTGATGCCATATAAGGCAAACCTCTGCTACATATATACCTAGAGCCATATGTACCCCCTGTGTACTCTTTGGATGGTGGATTAGTCCCTAGGAACTTAGGAGTGTTGGTTGGTTGATATTGCTATTCTTTCTATGAAGTTGCACATCCCTTCAGCTCCTATAGTCCTTGCCCTAATTTCCCCATTGTGGTCCCCATGGTCAGTCCATTGTTTGACTGTGTACATCCACATCTGTATTGGTCCAGCTCTGGCAGAGCCTATCAGGGGCAGCTATAACAGTGTCAGTAAGCACTTCTTGGCATCAGCAATAGTGTCTGGATTTAGTGTCAGAATATGGAATGCATCCCTAGGTGTGGCAGTCTCTGGATTGTCGGCTCCTTGCTGGCAGGTCCGGATGAGAGAAGAGAGGCCCTGGTCCCACCAGGCCTCTCCAAGGCTGAGCAGGATGGCAAGTGTCTATGGATCAAATGAAACACACTGGTCCAGGAGTCTTTTCGAAGCAGAAACTCAAATTCATTGCATCAGCTTCCCACTTACATAAACTTGAAGGATAGGAAGGGGAATTTTTGGTGGGATGAGATAACATAGGAGGCAGGGAAGGGTGACAGAGTATGAGGTGACTGACAGGGCCAATGGCAAAGCTTTACATCAGCAAACACGGGGCAGAGGGAGGGCCAAACAGTCCTTCCAGAGTCACCCCAGTATGGAAGTGACTGAGATACATCTCAAAACTCGAGCTATGCTTAGGCTCTCCCACAAGGCTGCAGAAACTCAAGCCAGGCTCGGGTTTGTCCTCAAGGCCCAAACCAAGGCCAAAATGAGGCCCAACACTGGATGGTCTTTCCTTCATTTTCTGTTCTACTCTTTGTCTTTGCATTTCCACTTGACAGGAAGGATTCTGGATTAGTATTTTTGAGGTGGGTGGGTGGCCCCATCCATCAACTGAGTGCTATACCTATCCACTGTATATGGTCTCTACAAGTTTTATCTCCCCTTTGTTGGGCATTACAGCTAAACTCCCTGTTGGGTCCTGGAAACCTCTTTGGTCCCTGGCATCTGGGATTTTCTAGTGGCTACCTCCACACACACTGCAACACACCTACTTTCAAATTCCACGTGGTTATTAACCATGAAAGAATGTCTTCTTTCAGAATTATGCTTGAATATAATTGTCCTCCTAAACTTGTTTATATACAGTATTTGAAGTAAACTATTAATATAGCAAATACTGTTTCCTTTGAGTTTAATACTTCCAAACTTTTCCATTCTTTCTTCATTTTACTTTCAGCTTATCTCTTCTCTCTCTCTCCTTTCCCCTCCCTCCCTCCCTCC
>NW_021627837.1:0-130389 GCF_004785775.1 Grammomys surdaster
TCTCTCTCTCTCTCTCTCTCTCTCTCTCTCTCTCTCTCTCTCTCTCTGTGTGTGTGTGTGTTTATGTGTATAAAGAAAATATTCCATAAGAAGAGATGATTTGGTGGGCATGAAAATTGTCTGCAGATACACTATGTGGTCTTTGTGAATAAGGTAATTCTCACAAAGTGAACAGAACGGTCAAAGATCAGCCAGAGCCTGACAAATACAGATGCTGGTGCTCACAGCCAACTATTGGTCTGATCACTAGAACATGAATGGAGGAGTTAGAGAAAGGTGTGAAGGAGCTGAAGTTGTTTACAACTCCATAGGAAGAACAACAATATCAACCAACCAGATCCCCCCCCACACACACACAGAACTCCCAGGGAGTAAACCACCAACCAAAGTGTACTCATAAAGCTACCCATGGCTCCAGCTGTATATGTAGCAGAAGATGGCCTTATCAGGCACCAATTAGAGGAGAGGCACTTGGTCCTGGGCCCTCTCAATGCCACAATGTAGTAGAATGCCAGGGAAGTGAGGTAGGAGTTGGTGGTTGGGTGGGGAAACACCCTCATAGAAGCAGGAGGAGGTTGAATAGAATAGGAAGTTTGAGGAGGGGAAACTGGGAAACGGGATAACATTTGAAATGTAAAGAAATAAAATATCCAATAAAAGAAAAGGGAAAAAAAAAGAATGCTCAAAGGTTATAACACACACGCACGTAGGCACACTAAATATGTGCGTGCGTGCATGTGTGTGTGTGTGTGAGAGAGAGAGAGTGTGTATGTATGTATAAATTTCCAGAAAAAGCAATGGTTGTGAGAGGGTCAAACAAGGTCTCTGGAAATGTATCATGTGGATTTTGTTATTACAGTAATTTTTGCAAAGAGAATAGAATGGGTCAAGAGGTTGTATAAAACTGAGTGTGCTCGGTAAATAAATTGGGTAGGTTTCTTGTGACTTTATCAGAACAATTTCATCACAGAAACTGTAGATACACTGAGAAAAGCGTTCTGATGACTTCTAAAGGATGTTTCCATGTTTAGACTAGAATGATGTGAAAGGATCCATGAGATCAAATCAAATTGGCGATGAGAAGAAACTTCTTATACACCTGTGAGAGAAAGATTTGTTAGTGAGAGAAAATGTTGATCACAAAATTGGTAGCAGGCAGGCAAATTGAGAGTATATTGGAGAGTTTAGACAGCCAATGATAAAGACAAAAGGATTGGGAGAGAAATAAAAGTCAAATAAACTGTAATTTATGTATGGATTTAAAAGATTTGACAGCAACTGGATATGTAGTTGAAGAGAAGAAAGCTCTGTCCACTTTCAGTGTTTGTTTGCTGAGCAAATTTTTATATTTTTAATAATTTTTATACACTCTATTCTAACTAAATTTGAATATCCTTAGCTAACCTATCGAACGCTAAAGTTTTGAGAATCGTGTTGATATGATGATGTGGGCTACTAGCATTGGAGTCTGGCAGGGTAGTAGACAAAAGTCACCTCTCCTTTCCATTTAGTAATAATATGCCTGCAGCAAGCTGCTGCTCATTCTTTGCAGCTAGCTCATGTGAAGAATATGAACGAGGAGGAAAAGAGTAGAATAGAAAAGGCACACGCACAGCGGCTATCGCTTTGTAGGTATAGATGAGTGGAGACTTAAAGAGGTGGTAGTGCTGCCATTGTCACTTGAGACATTAAAATTTTGAGGGCTAAGTTATACAAATCAATTTTTCTTTTTGAATGTTTGTTTTTTGAAACACAATCTTACTATATAGACATGACTGTCCTAAAATTCACTATCGCAACCAGACCAGCTTTAAGCTCACATCCTGGATTTGCTTCCCGAATGCTAGAATTAATGGTATAACTAATTTAAGTGTTTCCACCTAGCCATAAGTCAAATTCTTACCTTAACCATCTTGTCACTGAAACAAAATGACTCTTGACTCCTGGAAAGACAGTGACTGGTCTGTAGAGAGTTGTTATATCAAGTATCTATCCTAGTGATTCTTGATCCCTGGTTACTTAAGAAATGTATCAATATTGAGATTGTTGATGCAAATCCTGCTTCCTTTTACCCCACTCTACTATACAACATCTCCTTTATTAATAATGTGCTTCATTTGTTAAAACCAATGAGATAATCCTGAGAAATTATACAAACAATCTAGAATAAAGCTACAACAAAGGAAACAGGAAAAATATCATGAAAAATATAAGCAGACATACATAATCACATATGAAAAGCATTCAAAACTGTTAAATATAAGCAAAAGATCAGTAAGTTTATAGATAATCTACAAACAGTGCATTGAAAGCTAAAAACAACCTAAAGAATATATAACGAAACAAACAAAGAAAAAAAGAAACAAACTAGCTAAACTAAAACAAGAAAATATGACTTCCAAAAAATACCATTTTTGTGTGTGTGTTTTGTATTGACCTATCATAGGTGGAAAAGGGACTTTCCCTTAAATGGGGTTCCAATACCCAGATAACTACCATTGGAGGAACCAGTACTTCTGTGTGTGAGTAGTTGTCAGTTGGAGGTACATTTTGAATTAATCAGGAGGGCTTTTGTTTATTTCTCCTCTTAGCATTGGCACCACATCTGGCTTCAACTTCTGCAGGCCCTCTGTATTCTGTCACAATTTCTGTGAGTTTATATGTGTGTCACTCTGTTGTGTCTGGAAAGCACTGCTTCCTTTCCATCTTCCATTGCCACTACTGACTCAGAGCATCTTATTATCTGCTTTTCAGCATAGTTCCTCAACTTTGAGGGAATCAATTACATGAAGACATCTCATTTAGGATTGAGTGTTCCAAGGCCTTTTACTCTCTGCGCATGGACCATTTTTAGGTCTCTATATTTATTCCCAACTACAGTAGGAGGAAGGTTCTATAATGAAGACTGAGAAAAGACATTTAATCTGCAAATACAGCAGGATGTCATTAAGAGTCATTTTATTGCTAAGTTCTTATAGAGAAATAGTAGGATCTGATTTTCCCCAAGGTCCATAGCCTGTCTAATCTCAGGATCTGGGCTACACATTGTCAGACATGGGTTCTGTTTCATCAATTGTTTTTTTTTTTAAATTCCTAATGAGAAAGTGATTGATTGGTTACTCCCATAACTTTCGCCTCACCATAGCATCCTTTTAACATTCAATCAGATCTTCACTGAGTGCATTGTAGCTGATTTGTTTCCTTTTCTGTTCTGGAAACTTGAAAAATACCATCAAGTACTATAAATACTAATCAGTAGTGGTAAAGATACTATATTGCAAAAACATGACTTCTCTGTGATTAATAATATTTGTAAGTGTTATCTACAGCAGTAAGTTCTTAACATCCCATTCTACAGATCAACCAGTAGCCTTGGTCATAGATGTGAATAGCTTAAATCTAAGAAGAGCATGCAAGAATAAGAAGTGACTTAAGTGAGCAGTTGGGAGAGAGAGAGAGAGAGAGAGAGAGAGAGAGAGAGAGAGAGGGAGAGAGAAACAGATTTACCAGAACAGTTTTATAGAGACAGGTTAGAGTGGATGACAGAATGAGCCAGAGAATAAAAAGAAGCCAGAGAGTAGAACAGATTCTCAGAGTTAGTTTGAGGCCAAACAGAGCAATTTAGTCAGAAGACTATTCAGAACAGTCGAACCGGCCAGCTATAATTCAGAAAGAACTAGAAAGAATGAGCAAGCCTCCCAGACAATACATATGATAAACAAAAATATATTTACATATAAAAGAATATATTCCATATTTGTCCTTTTGGTTCTGAGCCACCTCATTCTCACTGACTTTTTTCTAGGTCCATCCATTTATGTATAAATCTCATGATTTTATTTTTTTTTAATAGCTGAGTAATAGTCCATTGTGTAAATTTACTACATTTTCCTTATCCATTAGTCTGTTGATGAATATTTAGGCAATTTTTGAATTTTGTATATTATGTATTGAGTAACAGTAAACATTGATGAACAAGTATGTCTGTAATAAAATATCAAGGCTTTTTGGTATAAGAGTAGCACGTTTTTTGCACAAGAGTGCTATAATTGGATCTTGAAATAAGCTATTCCTGGCTTACTGAAAAACAGCCACACAGATTTCCATAGTGACCGAACAAGTTTACACAGTAGATAAGTGTTTTGCTTTGCTCTAGGACTTTTCAGCATGAACTATCATTTGTATTATTGATCTTGGTTACTCTGATAAAAGTGATAAAATGTCAAAATAGTTTTGATTTGCGTTTCTCTGATGATGGAGGATGTTGACCTGTTCTTGAGTGTTCTCAGCCATTTTTTTGGGGGGGTGGATCTTTTGAGTTTTGCTCCATATTTCATTTTAATAGGGTTATTGGGGGGTCATTTTATGATTGTGCTATCAGTTGTTCTGTTCTGAAAGTCTTTTAAAGTCCCAAAGAATTCAAGAATTTTGCCTCTTTATCTTCTATCAGATTCATTTTTGCTGGCCTTGTGTTTAGGTTCTTGATTCACTTAAAGTTGTAATTTGTACAAGGGGATAAATATTGGTCAACTTGCATTCTTCTACATTCAGCCATCAAGGTTGAATAGCACAACTTGTTGAACATGTTGTAGTTTTTCCAGTATGTATTCTGGCCTCTGTCCAAAGGCATGCTTTCAAATGTGTGTCAAATTGTGTTTCAGTCCTCACCTCAATTCTATTGATCTACAAGTTTTTTGCATGCAAACCACATTCTGTTTTATAACTATAGCTCTGTAGTACAACTGAAGCAATTCTTTACTGACTTAACATTGTTTCAACTACCTTGTGTGTTGTATTATGAAGACAAAATAGTTTTATGAACAATTGTGTTGGAAGTTCAATGGGGATTTCATTGAATCTGTAGAATGCTTATAGTAGGATGTCTATTTTCACTATATTAATCCTACTGGTCCATGAGCATGAGAGATATTTTCATAGTCTGATATCTACTTCATTTGCTTTCTTAAATATCTTACTTTTTTACTATACAAGTTTTTAATTACTTCATTTTATTAATCTTGAGGTTTGTGGGGATTGTTTTTGATTGTGGTTGTGATTTATTTGGTTGGTTTTGTTTGTTCATTTGAGTCTACTGTGAAAGGTTTCATTCTAGGTCTATTTGTCATTTGTATATAGTAAGGCTACTGATTCTTGTATGTCAATTTTGCACTGTGCTACTTTCCTGAAAATGTTTATCAGTTATAGAAGTGTTTGGTAGAGATTTGGGGGCATTTATGGATAAAATCATATTGTCTGCTAATAAAAATAGAGTGACATCTTCTTTTCCTATTTTTATCTTCTTTAATTATGAAATTGCTCTAGGTATGTCTTCTTGTACTATATCAAACAAGTATGAATGGAATGCATAACGTGTCTTGGTCTTGGTTATAATGGAAATGCTTTGAATTTCTCTCCATGTAGGTTGCACAAGCATTGGGCTTGACATAAATTACCTTTTTATGATTATACATGTCCTGTACCTCCCTAGATGTAATTTAATAGAATATGTACTTAAATGGATCATAGGAAACCACATGATACATTAACATGAAGTTATAGGAATTTAAGATTAGATTTTGTTTAAAGACTAGATATTCAAATTTACTGTATGTAAACAAATAATATATTCAAATTTAGAATTCAGAAAATCAAAATATTTAGAAGACCATAACTATCATTTATTAAAACTATAAAGTATGTGGGTTTTTTTTGTTTGTTTTTTTGTTTTTGTTTGTTTGTATCTTAAAGCTGATCTTGAGCTTAAGGCCAGATGTTTGGCCTGGTGATTTTCATTCTTATAATTTCAACATCAAGCAAAGTACCTGATCAATTATGTTCAGGTACCTTAATTAAATTGATAAGTGTAGTTTGAATCTTAAGCATGAAGTGAAAAATCCCAGATCAATACATGTTTTTACTCAGAGTATATAAAATGATAGTTCTGAGGAGTAAAACACACGACTAAAATATTTATTATAGACCTATTTGTTTTTTTATTTTGTTTTCATATTTAAGACAACATTGGTGAAAAATAGATATAAAAGGATTACTCTTAAAGGAACAGAAAGAAATCATGTCAATTAGAAGTGTAACATTTTTGTCTGGAGATTTCTGCTTTCTTACATGTCTTCTAAAACCCTATCAATAAATGACAGTTATCCCATTTGTTTTGATTTGAAAGTCATTAGTTTCATTATTTCTTTTTGTTTTTCGCATATTAGCTAGTGTGACAATGTTTGGAGGTTGGCAGCCAATTTGTACATATTTTTACAGCTTAACTATGTTGCTAATATACATGAAAAAAATTTATAAAAATACAAGAAACCAAGTTAATTTTTATTTTGAAATATGATGGAATTTCTATTCATATTTAGCTATCTTTGTTTATTTTGTATCAAAATTATTATAATATAATTTGTGGAGATAAGATATACATATACAATTCCTTCTGGTGAAATATTTAAAGGCTGTTCTGGATCTTTTGGATGTAGAGATGTAGAGAGAGTCTAGCCAAAGAGTTATCAAGTGAGACCTAAGAGCTAAAAAAGGTGAGAGGAAATTCACACAAAGAAAAAGGCTAGTTCTTACTGAACTCAGTATAAAGGAGACCCTGGGTCAAATTCCACAGAGTGCCAGGTTTCTAATTGATTGTGAAATCCAGAGAATAACAGTCAGGGGCAGTTTCTCCTGGGGATATTAGGGTACATAACAAGTTACTAGTTAAAGCTTTGTGTGAGAAGTTTAGAAGTAAGGATGAAGGTCTGCTAAACTAGGTAGTTTCTTCTTAAATCTCGTAAGACTAAACAAATCAGTTTTGTATTTGTTCTAGAAGACTGGGCTGAGGAAACTCAACTCATTCACTAAATAAATATGGTTAAGGCATAGCAGGTTCCAGGAACTGTGCCAAGCCCTGTGATTACAATTATGAGTGAGATATATTCTTGCCATTCTAAGATTTACTGTCTGGTTGAGAGAAAGAGATAAGTACACAAAGAATGGTTTACATATTAGAAACTACATTATCAGTTAAAGTGTTGCTGGAATCAGCATATACTACTTCAAAGACTTTTTAAACCATGAATTGATAAAATATTGGGATTATCATATTGGGCATATGATGATCAGAAAGGGCACTATTTGAAAAAGCATCACTTTCTTTGAATGAGTGTTTTGTGATAATCAAGTAACATAAATCAATGCCTTTTCCTCTTATTCTTTTTACAATTTCTCATTTCTTTATATACATTTTAGCTCAAAGTAAAGAGGTAGTGGTGGTCATGAGATCCTTGGTTAGTCAAAACAGAGATGGAATGTTTTCAGGCAGCTCCATCAGGAGAAGTATGCCATGGCATATAAAATATAAGAGGGCATCAACAGTGGCATGATTATCAGAAAAACATTAGGAAAGCTTGCTACTATTCAGAAAGCTTGGTTGACTATGAGTTGCTGTATAGATTTGAGAGTTAATTCCATGAGAAGTAGCCTGTTGTGAAGAGCCAATTCTTTAGAAGGATAAGCATTGTATATTTGTAGGAGTTCTTCACAGACTAGTACCAGACCAAGAGTGGCTCCAAGACAAGAGCCATGAGCCACAGAAGGAGCTGCTGTTTAGATAGGTTATTTAGAAAAATATTCCGTGAAAATTTAAATTAAGGTTTGCCACATGGAAATACTCAGGAGGAATAGACTGGTGATTGAAGGTTATGAGAAGAGATGTAGCATTTCCTATTGTAATGGCGTCTTTTGGAAGAAACCCCCTTTCTAGAAAAGCGAAGTGTTTTCTTTGGTACTCAATCTGACTAAAACTGACCCACTTACACTATGAAATATCTGATTTATTAAAATTTCACAAAAAGTACTATAAGAAAGATATGTAAAAATAGTGTTTGACCAAGTATCTGAACTAGCCAAGAAGACAGATACAATTAACCATTGTACTTAGGAAGTAGATTCTAAGCATAAGGATACTTAATATAATTATGTTTTAAGCTGTAGACTTAATATTCCGGATTTGGAGTAGAGAAGACTTAAACATGACAGCTCTACTGATATAGTACTAGCCAACTATGGTATACCCCTGAGTTGGATTTTTCTGCCTTTAGAATGGTGTTTCAACTACGGAGGGTTTTGAGGATGAGAATGTCCTTCAGTCTTAGATCAATAGAACTGAATCAAATGAATAGACACTGTGTCCATTATTAGTTGATATAAGTCTTCTTCAGAAAAGGTCATAGCTTTAAGAAAAGCAGCTCTATTAATCTATTCAATCTTTAAAACTTTGCTAACTGGAACTGTTTGCCAGAAGAACTCTTAGCATACTGTATAATAAATCTTTCATTCCTGGAACAAGAGTTGTAGCATCTATTATACTTGGTGATGGCACACCATGATTGAGTCTAGACAATGCATATAAATAAAATGAATGTGCAAGTGAACATATATAACCGATAAGATATATACTATTTGCACATATATCCTAGTGTGGATGGCCATAAGTGAAGACACTACCCATCTATAATGGAATTATGCCCGTATCAACCTATTTTAAGTTGAAGACGGATTTAATACACACCAACTACCAAACCTAGAGTTAGGTTTTTCTTCTTAAATGTGTTTAGCATATTCATTTTGCCCTACAGTTGCATATAATTACACAATAACTGAAGGGTTTTGCAACCCATAGGCAGAACATTATCAACCAACCAGACCTCCCCAAAGCTCCCAGGGACTAAACTACCAACCACAGAGTGAATGTGGAGGGATCCATGGCTCCATCCGCATATGTAGCAGAGGATAGCATTGTTGGACATCAATGGAAGAAGAGGCCCTTGGTCCTGGAATATAGTAGGGCCCAATGCCCCACTGTGGGGGAATGACAGAGCAGGAAGGTGGGAATGGATAGGTGGGTGGAGGAGAACCCTCATAGAAACAGGGGGAGGGAAGATGGGATGGGGGTTTTCCAGAGAGGAAACCAGGAAAGGGGATAACATTTGAAATGTCAATAAAGAAAATTTCCAATAAAAATGATAAAGATAAGATATAATTTAAAGAAAGTATCACATCAGAATTGGAGAAAACAAAAAAACATGGAATGAAAAGATTGAAAAAGAAGCATAAGAAGAATCAGAGACCTACTTGTTCACACAGTGAGGAATCTCATAAAACACTAAACTAGAAACAACAGCATAAGCATAGAAGACCTGGAACAGACCAAAAATATATATATTGAGCAAAAAGTGACTTCATGGTTTTTTTTTTAGCATTCTTTCATATTAATTTTCTTTCTCTTGATGAAAAAAAATCACTAATATTTGAAATACTTGAGATGAAACAACTTATTTGGCAGAAATCTCAGCAAACATAACAAAGGCTAGACACATTTATTCTTAAATACACCTTAATATGAAATAACACTCAAAGGAAGCATGGTGTAGATGTAAGATTACACTCCAGATGCAGATGTAAGATTTTGCCTTTAAAGCCACTTACATATACAGGACTGGCATTTTTTGTTTTCAGCTTATAAAGTGGCTTTACACACTAAATCTCACTTAGGAGTTAACTCTATCAATTGACCTCATTTTACAGATGGTAAATAAGAACTTCTAAGAGGTTATCTGGGTTTCCTAGATAATGCAGTTGAAAATGAGAAGAGACAGCCAGGATCCTAGCCCAGCTTCATTAGCTCCAAAGCAACTGCCTTGTCTGCTTTGATCATACCCAGGTCCTGGCCTTTGCAACAGAAACTCTTGGATACCTGATTGAGGCAGACAGCAGTGAAGTACGAACACATCAGAGCTAAACTATTTCTCAGCTTCACAGCTTGACTTACCAGCTATTTCAAGGCAGTTCCACTTGAGTGGTTTGTACTTCTGGCTTGCTGTGAGACACTAATGATATAATCCGTTTTGGAAGGTGATGATAAAAGCTAGGTTATGATAACTCTGTTAGGAGTTTCTTATTATTGATTACTTGTTATAACTTTCTGTTTCATTTTTATTTTGTTAAGAAGACATAATTCCTGTGATGAATACCAAAATGAGATAAGTCATACTTAGATACATGTAGACACACATTTGAACCTAAATCATGGTCTCTTAATCCTTCTGGAGTTTTAATGTCCAAAAATGAACCTAAATTTCTGATACACTGAGATTCTCATTAACTTTGCCAAGTAAAAGCCGGGCTTTTGTGAAGGGTCATCTTTTGAGTCCATTTTTCAGTCAAAATAATCTTTGACTATTAGAAATTATAATGAGCTTAAACTTTACCTTTTGCTCCATTTATTATTCTTCAAAATGCAGTTTAAGTTGCATTGAAATTGTGTACTTATAACCCCTTCACTGGGAGTCTGGAGGGCTTAAATGTAGTCAGTTAATCAGCACCACATGGAGTTTGTATGTTTGCAACAAATTCCACTCCTATCACCATTGTGAGACACTCATGGGTACATTCATTCTGATCTGCTTTACCAGTACTCTAGGGTATCACTCCTGTGACTCATATGTCAAACTGGCAGTGATCTACAGGTCAATAACCTGGAAAGCTGATGAACTCTGAGTTGCCGAGGCTGTTATTAACAAGAAAGTCAGGATGTTAAGTCTGAGAATTTTCCAAGCTTGCACACAGTTACATAAACATATTGGAAAGTTTTCCTGAAAGAGGCATATATAAGGTTTGAAAAGTATGAAATAGCTCATCTAGAATTAGCTTTATTAGTTACAGAAGCTTTCCCAGGTGACAGAGTTTAGGAGGATTTGACTTTACTTTAAAATATACACTTTATATATTTTTTTCTCAATACAAGTGTATAGGAGAAGTTTAACATTTGGTTCTCTGACTTTCAAAATTGTCAAAGGAAAAGAGCACAGAAGCTCTTTGAAAATTCAAAGGACTTCCAAGAGAGGGACAACATAAGAAGAAGATACATAGGCACAGAAGTTTTTTTTTTTTGTTGCTGTTGTTTTTGTTTTGTTTTGTTTTTTTGTGTTCCTTGACATTACTTCTTTCGTAAGGACTTGTGATAGTGATCACCATTCCAGAATAGTGGTAACTTTAGGTGAGCAGGAAAAGGTTTGTTCTTTGCTATCTTTCATTTTTTTCTGACTACAGTAGAGAATCACCAACTGTATTTTCAGCTGTAAGTCAGTTAACAGACATTTCACTCAAAGAGGTTTCAGTCTTGGGAAACTTAAATGTTAATTTTACTATACTGCTACTATTATATGAGAGAGACTCAGTATATTAAACACTGCTTTTTTATAAGTTTGTATAAAATCATAGGTAGGTAGTTCACGCTAATACAATAAGATGTGTCTTTTCCATGAATAACCAGTAATGGTCCCTGTCACTGTGCTAAGTCAGTTAGGTAACTGTAAACTTAGGTTTTCCAATCACCAAAAAGAAGCAGTAATCCAGATTAATGCAAATTCCTTTTGAACAAATATATATTATTAAAATCGTAATTCAGTGTTAGAGTGGGATCTTTCAGTTTTCTGGAGCATTTTATTTTATAAATGATGAGGTAATAGCTCATTCCATCTTTCCCCTACTAAATTCTGTTTTCCGTGGCTTTCCTTTTCTCTTAGGGATTTTTGAAAATGATTATATTTAGAAGTAGTGGGATTAGTGGACAACAAATACCTACAACAACAATATATTTATGAGAATATCTAGGATATCTTTAAGTGATAATAACAGGTATTATTCTATTGTTTTCTGACTATACTCATGATTAAGCTTGGGCCTAATTTAAAACTTAATGTAGTATGTTTATTTTTCTTTCATCATGGACACTTGAGATGTATCTTTGACCCCTTTGTGCTACATTAATAATCTCCTCTTGTATTAATTAATGATTTGTCATTCATTGTACAGACCACCACAAGACCCTCAGACCTATCTACCTAAATTATATAAGCATATACAGGTGGTCAATAACTTTGTAGTAGAATTTCAGGACACTTGTCATGGAAAGTTTTGCCTCAAGGAAGTGATTGTGACCCAGTATATTCTTATGTTCTTTTAAAACCATAAAAATTAATTAACTAATGAATTGAACAAATATTGTTGCAAGTAAAAAGTTGGTTACTTTATTTAAGATACAAGCTATTATGGTTACTAGTGAAATGTTGGATTTAAAGAGACCACTGACTGAGGTTTTCCCTCCATTTATAGTATTTTTGTTTTGGTTAGTATGCTATTTGAAAGCCTCTAAATATGCCTGTTTTAAGCTACATAATAAATATCATAAATGTATGATAACATTGATGAAGGAAAATCTTTAACAAAAATGCTACCCATAGTTTAAAGTTACCTAAAAATAAACCTTTCCTTCTATGGTATTTATTTGCTATTTTTCTTTTTTTTTCTTAAATCTAGAGTTTTATGTATAAAGATTCTATGATACAGAAAAGTCAATTAGTAGTAGCCTGGGGCTAATAGCTGAAGCAGGTTTTAGACTAAGGCATCTCTGACTTCAACATTTTGAACTTTGGAGTTTTTTTTTTTAATCAAATCATAACTTTTACTTATTCACACATCCTGTCTTTTTGAGTTTATTTGCTAGTTTTCTAATGTTACAAAAAAATCCATTTGAGGATTTGGTGGTATTTTTCCTTAATAATTCTATGACATTATTTTGAAGTTTAAAGATTTATTTACATTCCCTTTCCCCTTTCTTTTTTATTTTTTAAATAAAATTATTTTATTTATTTACATTCCAAATGTTGCCCCTTACCCAGTCCCCACCCCCAGCCCAGAGTTCTTCAGGCAGTTCCCTTCCCCTTTGTGTCTGAGAGAGTATTCCCTCACCCTTCCATCCATACCTCACCCCTAGCATACTATTTCCCTGGGACATCAAGTCTCTGCAGGATTAGGCAAATCTCCACTGAGGCCATATAAGGCAGTCCTTTGCTACAGATATGCTGGGGCCCATAGACTAGCTCTTGTATGCTCATAGTTTGGTGGCTTAGCTTCTGGGAGCTCTGGGAGGATAGATACATTAAAATGAATGATATATTTCCTACACTATCATCAACAATAGCTATAAGAAGGTTTTAAAAAATATTCAAGCCTTTATAATTTGATAATGACACAAAGGTCTTTTATAAATTGCAAGCCATGTGGTACAGCAATTTTCATCAGAAATTATTCACAAGTGAATAAGTTCATACTTTGAAATAGTATAACTCATGAATAACATAATAAGTTCAACACTATCATAAATAAAATGTCATTAGCTGTGTACTATCAGTCCTGTATATTAAGACACCTAGTTGGTTTATAATGAGGAAAATTTTTTAAAATGTTATTCTTAATTATTATTCATTGCTATTCTAAAACAAATACTTAAAACAGCTATTTCTATGTGCCTGTATTTTTAACTTGAGCATGTCTTCTAATTTTCAGTGTATTTCTTTAATCTGCATGATACTCATATGCATTTAATAATCTATGCTTATGATTTCCACTTACTTATTACTATGTGGATTGTACTTGAACTGTGAACATTTTAGGGTCACACATCTTCCCTAGATAATATGTGTTGGATGTCAAAGATAATCAAAAAGACATCAGAACATGGATGGACAAGCTGGTGAGATGAACACGTGAAAACTAAAATATTCAAAGAACATAAACAGAGGTAGAATTATGTTGTTTTATAAATGTGCTTGAAAAATCAAGCTATATAATATATATATATATATACATATATGTATATATATATGTATTATATATGTAATCATCTGTGGGCATAATCAGGACAATTTAAAATATCTGACATTCAGAGTGGTGAAAGCAAATAGTGTCTAAGTAACATACATATCATTAATCATTGTGTATAAGTTTCCTATAAGTAAACAGAAGTATAAAATATAAGATTTCATATTATATAACCTTTTCCAATAGTTATTGTGAACTGTCATTTTAATCACAGTGCATATGAAAGCATGGTATTGTTGGTCTCTTTAACTCTAAATCATACCTAATAAAGCACAAATATTATATATTAGTTAAACAAATTAGTATATTTTGTTTGATAGACTTTGTGTTTATGTTATATATTATGAAAAATAGATAAGGCTCGTAGTAGGATACTAAGGAGATTAATCCTACTATGGCAACGTCTGAGTCATGTGTATCTCATGGATACCATGCCCTCAGCTTCTCCTTTTCCAGACTTCAATTTTGTGAAACAGTCTATTAAGCCCACAGTTAAAATTGTTTGCTGCTGTTAAAATTCTCACAGCTGAATTGCTCCTCAAGTGACATTTTTTTATGCAAAGCATTAAATATAGTTTTAACACTTATAATTTCAAAGTCTACCCAAAATAAGAGACTAATAAGCAGACATTTGTACAGATATGCACAGTTCATGACCTATTAATAATTTCTTTATAGTAAAAGTACAGCTTTATGGGTGATATTTTTAATTTAATCATTTATTTATTATTTATAAATAAATACTAATTTATCTGTTTATTTATTTACACTCAGGTTTTATTTTCCTCTGATTCCATACCTGCTCCCTGCCCCGGTCTGAATGAGGATGTCCCCACCATGTATCACCTAGCCCACCTGAGCACTAAACTCCAGTCTCTTGATGGTCCTCCAGTTTCCTGGGGATTAGGTTCATCTTCTCTGACTGAACCCAGACCTGGCAGTCCTCGGCTGGAGGACTATATGTGTTAGAGGCCTCATATCAGCTGGTGCATGCTGCCTGGTTGGTGGTCCAGTGTTTGAGAGATCTCAGGGGTCCAAGTTAATTGAGACTGCTGGTCTTCCTAAAGGGGCATGCTCATCTGCAGCTTCTTATTTTATTCCAGATATTTTTGGTGTTATTTTCTACCTTCTCGTACAGAGTAATAAAAAAAATTCCAGAAAAACATGCATTTTTCTTTCACGTTGATCAATCACTTATCTTTATGACCTAGTCCTCTATGTTACAGTCAACAGTGAAAACATTTTTCAAGTATTTATTTCATTATTTTCATAGCTAAAGGTAATAGATATGCAAAGGACTTACAATTTTTGGATCCTTCCATGGGCTATGCAAGTGTTCCTTAATACCCATGTTACTCTGTTTATTATTCCTTATGCATTGGATTTCTTTGTTTGAAGTTTATATCATATCCCTCCCATAATCTTTTGATTATTCTTGTTCTGCTCTGTCCCATTCTTTCCAATGTGCATGTCAATCGTATACTTACCTTAGTGAAACACTTGTTGAACTCAAATTTACTCTTCTTTTGTGCTCATTCTTCTTTCTAGCCATGTTTACCAAATATATTTAGAATTATTACATTCCGAAATATCCTGGTGTTGACTACTAACTAAATCAGAATTGTATAGTCTTCTGATACAGTGTTGATACTCATTGAAACAAGTAAACTTACCAGTTTTAAATTTACTTAGATTGTGTGATATCATGGTTCTTAATTTCCTATTCAGTCCATAAATACTTCAATATTCTCTATTCTTTCAATAAATGAAAGTTATTAGAAACTATTGAACTTTGGAATCAGAACCAAATTCAAACATGACTTTTGTGGGTTCTACTCTAAATAAGGAACATGAATAAGTATAATGGCATAGGAAAAACACATTTTTCTAAAAGTATCAAGTCTCAGAACTGAGGTTAGCTTGTGATAAATAATCAAACGTCTAAAAAACTGTCAGAAAGACAGGCTGACACAGTCACTGTCATACTTAGCCATTCCTAGCATCAGTGGCAAGAAGTAATACTCAGGTGGAAGGGAATTATTGGATGTGCTGTTGCATGTCCTACTTTAATAAAGGTACATTTTACTCCTCAAATAAGTGCAGAAGATCATCAATTACCTATGTTGCAGCAGAATTTCCAAAAGATCAACATATTTTAAATAAATATAAATGACTTTGAAATTATAACCTGAAAGAAAGTTTTAAGGGTAGAACAGAGTTGGGAAGTATCTAAATATCTTAGATTAGCAGAATAAAGGTATAGACTATGTCATGAGATGGTATAATCTTATGCAATGGGTAAAGTAAAACTTTGGATAAGATGACCATGAGTAATAATCAGTCATAACAGGATGTTACATTGACATTAAGAAACACATACGATGGGGAATGGGAATTGAAAGTACATAGCTCTGAAGTAGAAATGTTCTTGATATGCTACACTGTGCACATGTGGCTAGAACAAAAAGAAAGGAAGCAAACTTGTAATAGGATTTAGAAGCATATATATTTAAAGGGATAGTTCCATTAAGTTGTTGAGGTATGAAGTTGCCAAATGAAAAACGAAGAAAAGCACAACAAAGCAAAACAAATACAAACACAAATTCTAGGAAAATAAAATTAAAAATCAAGAGTGTTTGATAGTGATTCAGGTAAAAAATGCTGGTAACTAGTTAAAATGTTAGCAATAGAAACTGTTGAATTACACGGTAAGTGAGATATTGGCCATGAGGGTTAGAGTAATGAAGTTACACACCATCATTTGGGTTCAACAACAAAAGGAATGCATAATGGTTCATTTAGGGTGAGGGCTTTTATGAGAAAAGGTTTGTTAAAACTAATTGATGCTCACTTTTATATATGGTATGCTTTCAATGAATATCATGTTTTAAAGTGAGGGTAAAAAATTAACGTTAGAATTTAAATTATATAGGTAGAATAGAGGTTTTCTGTTTTTTAACACTTTTATAACTGACTTACTTTAATTATTTTTTTCTTTTTTGGTTATTTTATTTATTTACACTTCAAATGTTATCTTACTTCCAGGTTTCTCCATCCAAAACCCCCCATCACAGCCCCCCATTGCTTCTATGAGGATATTCCTCCACCCACTCCAGCCTCACCTCCCTGCCCTAGCAGATCCCTACCCTGGGGCATCAAATCTTCAAAGGACCAAGGGCCTCCCCTCACACTGATGCCAGAAAAGGCCATCCTCTGCTACATTTACAGATGGAGCCATGGGTTCCTCCAGATGTATTCTTCAAATCGATGAAACTAGAAAACATCATCCTGAGTGAGGTAACACAGTCACAAAAGAACACACATGGTATGTACTCACTGATCAGTGGATATTAGGAAAACTGCTTAAAATACTCATGATACAACTTACAGAGCATATGAAGCTCAAAAAGAAGGAAGACCAAAGTGTGAAGGTTTGGTCCTACTTAGAAGGGGGAACAAAATAATCATAGGAGGTAGAGGGAGGGGAAGACTTGAGAGGAAGAGAGGATGGGAAGGGGAAAAGGGGGTGGGGCAGGATCACATGCAGCGTGCCCTCCCCACCCCCCACCCCCCACCCGCCTTGAGCAGGCCTGAGAGACATTGTTTACCACAACAGACCAAGTGATAAGGACCTAGGTGGAGTTACCCACCTTGGAGGTGGAGTTACCCACCTTGACTGCCCCTGGACTTGCCTTGAGACATCTCTGGCTGTGACATTGACCATGAACGGATTATCCCACCCATCTCTCCCAGCTGAAACTAAGAAGGGTTTGGGCAGGGGTCTTTCTCTTTAAATTGAAAGTTGAACATTAAAGCATTGAACCTTGATCAGAGAACTTTGTCTTGGCTTCATCTTTTCTCGCCCTCCATCCTCCTTTCGTTCCCAACCCTTTTTTCAGGTGAACCTTGTTGACTTGTGGCCGCCGGCAGCTACAGTTCAGGAGAAGACGAGAAGACAGGGTAGATAGATGTTCAGAGGGTCAGGAAATTGAACAAAGATGTGTAGCAGTAGGGGATGGAGAACTGGGGGTAGCCAACAGAATGTCCCAGATCCCAGGAAAGGAAAAGGATCCCAGGACCCAGTGGAGATGACATTAGCTGAAATACCAAACAAAGGGGAGAGAGAACCTATAGAGACCATATTCAGAGGTTAGGCATAGTCCCCGGTTGGGGGATGGGGCTACCTGTCCCTCTCAAAATTTTAACCCAGAATTATTCTGGCCTAAAGGAAACACAGGGACAAAGAGTAGAGCAGAGACTGAAGGAAAGGCCGTTATCCAGAGACTGCCCCACCTGTGGAGCCATCCAATATGCAGCCACCAAACACAGTCACTACTGCTGATGCCAAGAAGTGCTTGCTGAGAGGAGCCTGATATGAATGTCTACAGAGAGGCTCTGCCAGAAACTTACTGATAAAGATATGGATATTTGCTGCCAACTATCAGACTGAGCACACAGAGAGAGAGAGTTAGGGGAAGGATTGAAAGAGCTGAAGAGGATTGCAACCCCATAGGAAGAACAACAATATCAACCAATCAGAATCCCCCAGAGCTCCCAAGGACTACACTACCAACCAAATAGTAGAGATTTTCAATGACTGAGCTCACAAAACTTTTTTGAAGGAGAGATTCTGAGATATTAGGAGATTTAACCCTTCTAGAATGCTGAACAGTATAACATCTTTTATCCTTAGGTCATACCTAAGTACAGGATTTTGGGTTATAAAACAAAAAACAAACAAAAAAACAAAAACAAACAAACAAAACCAAGACAGGCACTCTGCCTAAAGAGATGGAATGCATGCTTTATGACTCAAAAATCCATGGCTAGATAGGTTATAGACCATTGGAGAGAAACCATTACTATTATTCATAGGTTTTCACAGTCACTTGCATACTTACTTTTGTATTCACAGATCAGTGAATTTCATCAAAAGCAGTGTATTTTGCTTTACATGGTGATTAATAAGAGGACTCAGAATAGGTCAACATGCAGAGAATATGAGAATGTGGAGTTTTCAACAGTATGGGAGGGATCAAAATCATACGTACCTTACACAAAGCTCAGGGATCATTGCACAAGATGTATGAAGATCCAAACAGTATACTTTGGATATGAAAGGGCCACTCTATATATGAGCTCATGGCAGTTATACAAGACCTACCCAAAATCACACCAGCCATAACACCAGTATTGATAGTAAATCGGTTCTGGAAGTCCTGACCTAGCTGAGGAAATGCAATTGATGCCAACTAGAGTAGGGGGAGTTTGTTTTCTTCATGAATGTAGCCACTAATACACTATACTTACTCCAAATATGACTTCACACCACTCATAAGTTGGCATGACTTAGTGGGCTTCCTAGGTTTTATATAAGAGCACGTGAACCTGGGACGAAAACATAATAAGGAACAGGAAAGGAACTGTAGCAAAGAAACTGAGGAACGGACTTGATAAAATACATTATAAGCACCTGTGAAATCTTCAAATGATAATTCAGTCACTTGCAAATAACAAAAGAGTGGCCAGAGAAGTTGAGGGAAAACTAGGACACTATAATGTGTTAAAATCCAAGATAATTTTTGCTTCAAATTAGAGATAGCAACTGACAGGAAAATTATGGTGTGTCAAGAAATATGAGGACTAGCAATTGGCTATTACATATAGCAACATAGGTGTCAATCATTCCTACATATTAATGTAGGAACCATTAGTGACCTTTGACAAAAGAATTTAACTGATCTTGTGATAAACTCAGCAGAAGTGTAATTATAATAAAACAGAAAAGAAGAGTCTAGCCATCTCTTTCATGAACAGTTTGAAAGAAAACAAATAGACACACCCACAAATACTGTCAAATGGTTTATACTTAAACCAGAAAAAAAACGTCATGAGCATACACTGGAATAACCAGAAGAGGCAAAAAGAATAGGCACTTTCTATTAGGCTTAGGCTGGTCTGTAGGCTGGTGTGGTGGAAGAATGAGCTTAGGTAGCTTAGGAGGCGGTATATAGAGGATGAGAGGGCTGTGATTCGAAACATGGGCAAGTATCTGTAACAATAATCTAGATGATAGAAAGTAGGAACATGAATTCAAGCAATGAGTAGACGCAGTGGTGAAATCAGTAAGAGGATTTTGTTGGTTTTGGTTTTATTCTAATTGCTTACATTTTTGTCAATGAAAACTGGAAATGGGAATGGATAATGTAGGCTGAGGCAACATGAAATTATGAACTGAAAATTTACACAGTGGAGAGAAGTAGAGAAAAGACAATATAAAGTACTGGTGACAGAATTAAGGTCTACATAGATCTGTGATTATAAATTCTAAGTCAGTAACTGCAGCAGCATCACTGTGACAAGATCCCAAGTAAACATCCTGGACTGTTTTTAGTGTCATCCCTAGTGTACAAATTTATTCTATTTTGTTCATCTCATTTCTTCCTCCAAGGAAGGAAAGGGGTAAGAAAGTGAATAATGTGCTACAGATGTCCCATATTGTTCAGATGTCCCATATTGTTCAAAAGAAAATCCATAATTGATTTTTGAAATGAAACCTTTAGTAATACAAATCTCAACTTTGACTTTTCCCTGTTTGCATTACTTGGTGTTCTATGGTAGATAAAGGTTCATACTCGAAACTGACCTTGGGGCAGTCTTTTATCCTCAGAGAGTATATTTTCTAGTTTATAAAGAAACCACAATAAAATGTAAGATACACTTCATGAGGCTCATATTGGAAATTGCATGAGACTGTGTGGCTAACCTGCATAATGAACACATTCATTATATGTATATTCATGCACACAAAATAAAATTCAATAAATATTGACTCCTAACTACTTTCGCCATGATCATATGACTTATTTCATGTGTATATGTTTTTGTACAAGAGACCAAGAATTTTTCCCATATTCTACATTTAATGCATACAAGTTAATTGAGGACAAGACAATGTGAAACTTGGTTTTAAATTTCTCATAAAATGTAGGTGACAGAGAGCACTGAATGTGTATTTTTAAAAATCTGAATTTTACATATAGATTTTGTTAATATGTTTCTGGTATAGATGACACATTATTTTTTATAGGGTATAGATTACAGAGTTATATTGTCCTGGAGCTTGCTATTGTGATTTGAAGGTGGAACACTTTCTCAGATAATACTGTGAGGATATTCTTATCAGACAGTAGTGAAGTTGTCACCACATACATCCACATGCATTATCCTAAGCTAAACACAAACAAACTAATAGAAAGAATGTTCTTCTTTCAAGGGAAAAATGAAATAGATGCTATCAATGCACTGCATTAACATGTGATAGATACATTTGTATTACTACATTTTATCATAAAATTTTGACCACTGTGTATATTTTCCTGCTTTAAAATTTGACATAGAATATGTAAATAAAATTTCTTTTAGAATTATTTTCAATGTGCTATATTGTAGCCAATTTGAAAAGCAATAATAAAATACTGAGAGTTGACATTCTAAGCCTAAATAAAAATTTCCTCATATACATATCAATTACCACTCAGATGTTTACAGGTTTCTACAGGGAGAAATTTTATGCTTCTGAGAAAACTAATTATGATATACAATGAGAATTTCAAAACATATGCCAATGTCTCCAAGGTCAATAAAACTACATCTTAGTCTTACAACTTAAATTATTTAACTGTGAAGTATAATTCTTCTATAGCTGATAGCAATGTAAGTTGGCATTAGAGCATCTCAGCCTTCCCTAAAGACATTGTCATATGCACAGAAAACATCTGTCAACAGCAGAATAGAAAAAGGAAGAAAGAGATTCTGAAGTCAAAGATATTCTCAAGGAGATTTTTCAAATAATATCAGAACTAGTTACCTATCTGTTTTATTCTAGTACCTGAATCTACAAACTTTATTTATAAAACCATCTTTAGTTTTTAATTTATATATTTTTGTAGCTAGTAAAAGATGTACAAATTCTAACTAGATAGACAAGCTAAGGACCAAGTAGAAACAAAGAACCTCAAAATGATTTAAAATGGTATATTATACAATTATGCTGAGGTAATGTTCATAAATGTGCCATTGTGTGTGCAAAAGGGAAAAAGAAAATGAGAATATTAATTGTACTTCTGATCTATTTTACATATCTTTTGTACTTAACGTGGAAGGACCATAATTTTCATACCACTAGCATAAATGTCAATGAAGCTAAAAATAATAGTTTCCAAAGTAATTTGATCTATTCCATGCCCCTATGAGCAGAATTATTGCACCATCACAGTAAATCTGGATTGTACTTAAGAGTTTCTTTTGTGATTCATATTTATGCTTACATAACCAGACAGACAAACCACCACATATCTCTATTTCTTCAGACTTTAAGCATCAAAAGTTATAGTTTGTAACCAGGAAGGAGGTACATATCTTTGATACCAGAACTTGGGATGTAAAAGTTTTACCTTGAGGAATAATAATTCTCCACGTCTCTGTATTCATTAATTGTCTATAGTGCTTCATCAAGGGATGGGGCACCATGAGCCTTTTTGTAAACATTTACATTATCATGTCAATTGTTATCATCACTGTGTGATTTATTTGAGCAGTCACACTGTTAATATTTCATAGCTGTAGTCTTTCAACATAAATACAACACATATTATTGCAGTAAATAGTTTTATCCTCTGGCTCATCTATTTTTTCCCGCACTTCCATGATATTCCCTGAACCTCATGTATAGGGGATGTGGTGTAAATTTATGATCTGGGACTAGACACCCCAAGATGAATCATTCTTTGCATTTTGACTAGTGTATTTCTGTAATTGTCTCAGTCTGTGGTCAAAAAAATTCTTGGGTAAAGGCCACAAATTACATTTATTTATAGTTATGGGGGTAAGTATTTATAATGCAAATTATACATTTTATTGGTTTACAAAAGTGGCAGTAGTAGTTTGTCCTCTAAGAAATGTGTCATCACTAGTCATGTGTAGCCAACTAGGTTTACAGTATCAGGTATGACTTTCATATTGTTGAGTGGTACATAAATTCAATTAGACAGCAGTTGGTTAATACCAAGATTTTAGAACCACTATTGCACATTTAGGAATCTTAGTGATTGTTGTGGTTTATAGGCATCACTGATATTGCTTTGCTTTATTTGCAGGTGGCATAGAACCTTCTGGTTCTATAAAAGTTACCACTTAGGAATGAGGTTTTAGGCCTGATCCTGCTAAAATTCTTTGGGCCTGTATCGAAAGTATGTAGTTTCATTAGCAACAGGGACTTGCCTTCAATTACTAAGAAGCAATGAAAGGAAAAATAGTAGCTTACATAGTTTGTGAAGTCTCTTAAATCATTTGACAAAGGAAGATTTACAGACTCTCCAAAATCTTAATAAAAGCCTCCACAACATCATTCACAGAAATAGATTAATATCCTAAAATTCATGTGGAACCTTAGAAGAGTTAATATGTCCAAAACAATGATGAACAAAAAGAGCAATGCTGGAAAGATGACTATTTTAGATTTCCAGATTTATTAAAGAGCTAAAGTAATAAAAACAGAGATCCCATTGTTTGTTATATGTCTGCCAACTTCTGTTAAAGCACATAACTCTTATTTTTAAGGGAATTAAGTAGAAGTACATTTTTTATACAAATTGCATATGATAAAAATATCAGGTTAGAAATCTGAATAAACTTTGATACTTTGATAATGGAAAAATGTGAAAAACTTTTAGAAGCATGTTAAGGTACCAACACTGCACAGTATTCGCTGGAACAGAACCGTGATACCTCAAGAAATAAAGGTAATAATGAAGTAATAAGATCTTAGAAAATTAAAAAGCTCTGACAGGAAAAGGACACAATTAGCAAAATGAAAATTCAAACTACAGAATAGAAAATAATACTTGGGCAGCTAGTCATCTTTGAAATGATAAATATCCTGAGTGTATAAAGAAATTGAAAAGGGCTAAGAAAAAAATAGTGTTTTGCCATATGATCTGACAGATATGTGTCAAAAGTACAAATGGCCAATAAATATATAGAAAATCACTCATAATCCTTAGCTATAAGCAAAATTGAAACTGAACTTTCACTGAGATTATACATCATACCAAGAATATTTGTTCCTTGCCTTCACATATAAAACATGTCCTTGTACTGTGAGGATTTGGAGAAGATGGAACAATTTGGGAGGAGTGTAAATTAGTATAGAATTCATGAAAACTAGAGTGCTTCTTCATTACAAATGTTCCTCCAAAAATTAAAGATATATAAAATTGTGAAGCAAATGATGCCTGCATACAAAATTAAGCCTCAAATATCATTTTTTATTGTGGCATTTTCATAAAACCCAAGACACAGAAATTATCTAGTTGTGGTTAGACAGACTAATGGATTAAGAATCATGGCAATTATACACAATAGAGTTTTGCCCAAGAGTAAAGAAGTGGAGATCATGACAATTTTAGTTGAAATTGTATCCATATATTATCAAAAATTTTCAATTTAGAAATAAAAAAATGGAGATTATTATGTTAAATGAAATCACCCAAACAGAAAGAAAAATTGTGTATGATTAAGTTGTTAATTGAAACTATGGGTAATAAAACAAGAGACAGACTAATAAGGAAGGGTGAAGGGATCTTAGAGGAAATGAGGAAAGTGGAGGAAAAGTGATGGAAATCAGGACAGTAATAGATGAACAAACAGCTTTACTCCTAGAAAAATTATGTATGAATATAAATAAAAAGTGGGATCATGTAATAGATTGTAGCAGTATACACAATTGACCATGATTAGGTCCTACACTGCTAGGTTCTAGCTATTAAGAAATCTATTTGTGCTAGAGAGATGGCTCAGCACTGACTGCTCTTCCAGAGGTTCTGAGTTCAAAATCCAGCAAGCACATGGTATCCCACAACCATATGTAATGGGATCTGATGCCCTCAACTGGTATGTCTGAAGACAGCTATGATGTACTCATATCAATAAAAGAAATAATTAAATCTTAAAAAGAGAAATATATTCTAAATAGAAAATTGTGAATATCTTCATTTTCATGTGTTTGCAATTATATATTAATGAACTGTCAAAATATATAAAAAATGTATATATACTTATGATACAGCAAAATGAATGTTTGCAAAAATTGCAAAAATAAATGTTAAGTTTCAAGCTGCAGGAAAAAAACATCATTTAATAGATTAGATTACAGGGTTGGATACTTGGTATTTCCTGTTCTCAAAATTTACCACAGTGATATAGTAATCAAAACAGGGTGATGCAGGCATAATTCTAGACCAGAGCAAGAGACCTTCATTTCAGATATAATTCTTGGAGTCCTGAATTCTAACAACATAGTGCTGTTGGCAATAGGGGCCCACTCATAAACCCAGAGAGGTTACCAAGGGACAGCACAAGTATAGCCACCATAGCTCATCAAAGTGAATATCAAAGAAACTGAAGTTGGACACAACTCAGAGATGAATGGATGATGAGAAACCCTGCCTGCAACAGATGCATCTGTAGATCCTGCATCTATGGCTCAGGAAATACCATCAAAGGTAGAAGAAAATGATTGCAAAGGAGAGTTTACCAGGAACTCTGCCATGTTACAGTCTCTCCAAGAAATGGCTGCATAAACAAGACTAGAACAATGGAAATGTTAACATGGAAGGAAAATAATTTTGTAGAGTAATACACCTGACAAAGAACTACCAGCAGTTAATGTCTTCTAGGTGAAAAAGAATTAGCATCTCCCAAGGATCAGTCCCTTACTGGTTGTCCACTTTAGAATGGTTACCCCTGAGTCCACATACAATAAAAGTAGACCCAGAGAGTTTATTTATATATATTGTACATACACATAATAACATACATGCACATAATCAATCAATTGGTCTGTCTATGTTTGTGTGTCTCTCTGTGTGTGTGCGTGCATGTGTGTGTGTGCATGTGCATCACTAATTTAAAAAAAGTCTATCACCTTGAAGGATTGGAGGTCATGAAAGGAGTTTGAGGGGGGAAAGAAAAATGGTGTAATTTTGCTTCAATTAAAGCCATATTCCCACCACCTACAGTTATAAAGTGTACAGAGATAGGAAGGATGTTGGTGGCCAAGAACTGGGACAAGGTGTTTTAATCATTTTATTTTTATTTTGAATTACAGTATTATGAAGTGGACACTTGAATTCATTTGATAGCCGAAGGCTCTCTTGAAGTATCAATCTGTCTTTCTCAAGCTCCCAAGTGCTGAAATGACAAATAAGAGCAACCATGCATAGTACACACACACACACACACACACACACACACACACACTCACACACACAAACAATTCTACAAGAATTTTGAATACTGGCTAATTCTGAATTTAAATGTACCTATAGAGAGGCAAGATCTCTTCTCTCCTCTTAGATATGTAGCAGAGGCCTTTGAACTAAATGATGAAAGACTTATTGGGAAAGAAAAGAAGCATGCCAATATTCTGTTAATAATTAAATCTTCACTTGACTGTAATTTTTATGGAAAGGAATGAAAATATACCACAGCAAATAAAGGCAATGACCTTTTTACCTTTTAGAGATATTAGACATGACTACTCTTCTTGGTTACAGCTGCCTTTTTAACCTACCCAATCACTCTCTCATTCAACTCTAAGTCTATAGAGAAAGTGAAGTAATTCAGAGTGAGAGTGATTCACTACCCACTGATGCCCAGAACACTTCTTGTCTGATTTTGAGCATGGTGAAGTATCAAGGTTTAATCCACTTGACCACAGACCACCTTTGCCTCACATAGCTTAACTCCTTCTCCTGTCAGAAAATAAGGGAGCCACTTCTCTTGCTACTGCCTAACACATGGTTTTGTATTGAAATCTCCAAGAAAGTTATCTTTGGGTGATAGTGGATTTGTGTTGCTGTTTCTGTTCTCATAACACTTTATACCTTTGCAAATTGATACTCATATAAAAACCTGTAGTAAAGTTTCCTTGAATATCCTTTTAACAATAAGTGATAAATTGTAAAATTATAAAACAAAGAAAAGGGAAGGAGTGTTACAGGAGCGAGAGACTCTAACATATCTTTTAATGAGTTAATTTAATGTAAGATAAAAATTATTCAGTAACATGCAGTTTATACAGTTTATCTTGGATTCATATTCATTTCTACTGTTCAAATTGCTTTTTTTCCCTCGTTGCATGAGAGGTATACTACACTGTCACATTTGAAATGTATGCACTATGTTTAGGTGAATGAAGAGTTTTATGTCTGCTATGCTCAGGTAAAACTTATCTTGGCCATAATGTTAAATGTTTGGAGATAGCACATTCTAACTTCTCCTTTAAACTCACTACTACTGAACTGTGATTGAAGAATACATAAGATTATTTTATGTTCCATAAGTTTTATAATAGTCATTAAAACATTACCAGCAAGTCAAAAATCTGGCTTATAAATGGGGACAGTGGAACAGTAGTTAAGTGTAAGTAAGGTGATGCAGCATGCTCTGTGACAACATTGGTACTAAAACGTGTTCCCACTACATGCATAAGCAGGCTTATACTACTACTTCATTAGAAAGACTGCTTATAGTGTAATAAAATTACTATCACCAAGGTAATACACAGAGAGAGGTGAGCAAGGAGAAAGAAGGGTGAGCTTATACATTGAGTAATGAAATTAATTCCACACATGAGCACATATGCCAAAGTATTAGAAAAGTCATTACTGTTGTCATAGAAAAAATCCACCAGCATATGAGAGTTACAGTAATTCTCAAATTAAAAAGAAAAGATGTGGAAGAAAGATCAGAAATCCAATTAATATTCTCATTTTCTTTTCTCCTTTGTGCAGCAAATGCTACATTTATCATATTTTAATTGATGAGAAAGGCAATTTATATGAATAGACAGGCACTCCTGAGATTGAGCGCACAAAAATATATACTATGATTTATTTCTATTTAAGGTAGTAAATAAACTCTTTATCCTTTGAGAACAACTTACTCAAAATTTGTATTCAATGGGTCTTCTTCGGCTAATGCCAGTCTGCTAGAGACTGTTTTCTATTTTTCAGCTTGCGAGTATGCATACATAAGACGAAGTCATTTGGTCTAGGATATAAATAATTGAAATAAATTCCCTATTTCCTGATTTTGTCCATGAACCATATTTAAATGCCAGCTACGTTATAACCTTCAAATAGCTCAATACCAGTACTTGAGTGTGCTGTTAATTTCTGCATTCAAGTAAATGCAAAGAACTTTGCCATTTTATTTCAATTGCTTGCGGCTTTCAAAATATTCACTCAATAATAACTGTTAACTTCTTATTCCAAAATAATTACAAAGCACAGAAAAAGAAGTGGATAGCTTAAAAGTCTTTGAATCCAAACCAATAGCTAGAGGGCATAGAAGAATTGCAAAGAACAATAGAAATATAGAGAATTGAAAATATTTTCCATATGTATATCATTAAGAACTTAAGAGAACTGTATTCATCAGTGTTTCCAATTATGTGTGCTCATAAAATATCATAATTAGATTTTATACAAATAATTTTCTCATTGCTCAATAGGCCCAATCTTATTATTTAGCTTTTCTGGAGGCTACCTATATTAGTTAAACAACACACTTTGCTGGTTGGCTGAGTGACTGATTAGTTGGTCCAAGTAGTGAAAGGAATCTGTGCCTTAGGAGAATAATGAGTTTCTAAGAAGCAGAAGTGAGGCATGGAGTCGGGACTTAAAACTGCATGATTTGGCTGCATGCTTGAAGAACAATTTCCTCTCTGTTCACTTGGCCAGTTTTGTGCATAGTAGAATGTACTCTGTTCCCAGCACAGTGATTACTATTAGAGTCAGATTGTTTCTTCTACTTCCAGAAAAGCTAGCAACACATCAAACATTGGACTCTGAATTGACTTAGGAGTCAAATGTCTCATTCTTATGCAAAAAAGCATGAAATACTTATTTAAAAATAATGAAATAATCATTTAATGTACACAAAGCAGTTGTAAATTCTATGGATTATTAAAAATATGGAATAACATAGCTTAAAGGTATATGCATCTTGCTCAACAAAGTTCTTTATTAAAGAAGCTTCCCAACTGTAGTGTCTACTTTTTCTCACTTCTTTCATGTGTTGTACTTACAGGGAGCTGGTGATCAAAATGATATACTCAGTATCACTGAATAGGTTTCTTTATCCACCCCACTTCTCCAATTATTAACAGAAAGAATAGATTAAAAATGAACAAAATGGTCTCTATTTATTTACTCTTTTGATACAAAAAGTATTTATTAACTAAGCTTATGAAATATAAACAATATACATTCATCAACCATGTCAGTCTAACCATTTTCAACATTCTAGGAGAGAATTTTAGGTTCTCTCCCCTATCTCTCTGTCTCTGTCTCTCTTCTCCCCGCCATGGTGTGTGTATGTGTGTGTGGTGTGTGATGTGTGTGTGTGTACACATGTGACCATATCTGTCTGGAGACAGACATCCATCTCAGATGTCATTTCTTTGCAGCTTCTCATCTTGTTTTTTGAAAAAAGGGTCTCTCACTGTAACTTGGGTCTCTGTAATTAGTATAGTCTGGTGAGTCTACTGAATCCCATGAAGGCACCTCCCTTTCTTTACCTTTGGGGATTTGTCTATCTATCTTACCGAGTATTGGGTTTGAACATTCATTTCTGGCCTTTTTAGATGAGTCCTTGGAATGGGATTTTAGTCCTTGTGTTTTAAGGCAACCACTCTATTTACTGAGACATCACCACATTCTCCATTTGTAAATGTGTTTTAAATTGACATTCAAGTTAAACATTACTAGAATTATTTTTAGATAATTTTGACATTTTATTGTAAACAGTTTATTGTAGCAAAATAGATACATGAAGAAATTTTTGGGTGTCATTTTCATAGGTAGTAACTCAAATTCTTCACAAACACAAGTGAAAGTCAGCAAAATATTTAAGTATATAAATTTTAGGACATATATGTGTAATAATTTATCATTCTTGTGGCTAATTATTAATTTTTTACTAGTATAGAAAATTCACTTCTATATTTATGCCTTTTCTAGTTCCATTCTTTATTTTTGAAAAGATAAAAATAAGAGATAAGCACACAAAAAAGGAATTTTTCAGCTGAAATATTTCTTAATCCCTATGTCTGTATTATGATACAATCATATAAAAATTAAACTTTGACTTACAAAATCTAAAACAATTTTGTAGATAAAATGAATATAAAATTATTTCTTGACTTTTAGATACAAGTTTGGAAACTTGACTTGTGGTAAAAAATTCATATTTAATAATCCTCCAATAGTGGTAGATTGAGTCATGCAGGAACTCATGTGAATAGCTCTGATAAATTTCACACACAATGATTAATCTTTATCTAGCCTCTTCTGAAAATATCTCTGTTACTGATAACACACGGTGAAATAAGGAAACATCGCAACTGTAATTTATGTACATCACTAATATCATCTCATAGGATATATATTAGCTATCAGTATTTCATGTAATAATCATGAAATATGCTACTTTATATGCTTTTCTGATTGTTTAAACTTTCCATTTATGCATGTTGAATTTTCCACAGTTTAGATATTATCAAATATTTATTGCTCAAAGACATCTTAAATGTAGAATTTGCTGCTGTTTTTGTTTGGTTTTGTTGCCTTTTCTTCTCACCAACAAACATGTCTCTCTTTTCCTCTTACAAATTATAGATCTGTTAAAAATTCAATTCAATTTATGACAGCTAGAAGTTACAATTTTAAAAAATCAAAAACAAATGACTAGCTTTTTAAAATCTAGAAGTATGACATGTATACATTTTTACACTACGGCTTATAAAACATATAAATACATGTAATACTGTAACACAACAGTAAATGGCATCTAAAGTGCACAAAATTATTTTGAAAATGATTCACATATGTCTTTAAAATACAAATATCTAAATACATATAAGCAAATGCAAGCACATAGAAATATAGTCTATAAATTTGAACTTTATAATTGTTGCATCTAATACTTAAAATCTATTTTCTGAGCAACAAAGATGTGTATGCCCCATGATTACATGTGTCTTTCTTCCTGTTCCAGAGTATTTTAGACACACTGTATGCTCCTGTGTCTAAGTATGCCTGGAACTTTCTAGCTTGATCTATGTTCTTGTTAAACCTGAGATCCTTCTGATCTGTTCTTCCAAGTGATGAAATTACAAGACATGGTACCATGTCAAAGTTATGATTTCATTCAAAGACACATTCCAGACTGAATATTGTAATATGAGGAGCCATTCATATATTCACCAAATGAATTATGTGCTAATCACCAATCCCACAATCTTAGTAATGTTTAGATTTTATTCTTACTATTTTCAGAAAAGAATACACAAATAGTGAATATAATGTCATTATCACCACCTATTAATGAAACAGTCTATTATTAGTGAAAAACATTACTTTCATTTATAGTGTAATTACATAAAGAATATGATTGTGTAGAATAAAATAAAAAACAACCACTATCTATTTATAAAGTGTGAACTGCTATCTATTGGGAAACATGACAAGTTTCTAAAATCTCTGAATATATGTTTTGTGAATATGAAGAGTGTTTTACAAAGACTGTAGAGTAACAAAACCAGCACTAAATATTCTGATTTTTATGACATGTATTTAAAGTATGTTTAATTATTAAAGCATCTTACAGTCAATTACATACATGATGAAATTTTCAACATAATTTTTACAAAGTATTACTTCTAAGAGAATATCACTTCTACTGTTGATAACTGAGTAAGCAATTAAAATCACAGTATAAATGTCTAAAGCCATAATCAAATTTTACATGGTATGGAAAATTAGGTGCAGGGTCTCAATAATACTAGGCAAGTGCTTTACCACTAACTGTAACTGTGCCCAGCAATAATAACGTTAAAGGGTCAAATAAGTATGCAATAAATTGACTCATTTTGTTCTGGTATGTAATTTTTCCAAATGAAGTTTGGGATGTATTCTAAGAAAGTTTATATGCCAATAATTTATTAAATACTATGTTTGGCATTCAGAAAGATAAAGTAAAACAAAGATGGCATTATGGATAAAAACTCATTAGGACTTTGGAATCTTCACTGCCTTGTCTAGTATGTATTTGGATTATTTGAAAGGAAAATAATTCACATTTCTCAGCATATGTAACTAAAGTCAGTTATTGCATTTCATAGGCTGCTAGAACAAGTTTGGTATAAAATTCATATGGTCAGAAGAAAAATTGTGAAACATGGAGTTTAATATCACAGAAATTCTCACTCACTGCACAGGCAAACTTACCCTTCCAATCTCACATCTGGCAGACTTCGGTTAAGGGCAATCAAGTCACTGGCCATGAGGTTAAACTGATTGATTTTAAACAACTCTTTCATTTTCTCTTGGTCATCTTTTGGGATGAGCACAGCCTTTCCCATTTCTCCTGGACCCTCTTGGTTTCTTGAAATAACAGCTGCAAGAAAAATAGAGGTACAGACAGAGTAAGCTCTGATCCTAAATAAAATTCCGTTATATATTAATATTTAATGATATAACAGTCTAAACTATCTTCGACAAACTACATGTTACACAAAGAAACTCTCTATGCAATATTTCAAGTATGAACATAGTAAATATGATCTAATCAGTTACTAATATTTAATAATGAAACAACATAAAGAAATGACACTTGAAGAAGAAATGACACTTTGCAGCATATTTAACAGAGATCGGTGGCCTTGAAGAATAAGCTAACCAAAATGCCTTTTAAATATATACCAAGATTAAATTATCTACAAATCCAATTAAAACTTGATGTTTCAATACACCTTTATAATTAGATATTTACAACAGCAAGAGAGATTGATATTTCTTTGTCAAAGCATTTTGAAATAGCATAAAAGGAGTTTCACAATGGTGAAATATAATTTTAAGTGTCAAGATACCTAAATGTTTCATATTTGAAAACTATAAACAAATATCACAGCTTGATAGTCCATTTGCAGAACTAAAAATTTGAGATTACTCTCAAATACACTTGCCATTTCTTCTAAGTAATCAATATACTAAACTTCTTTGCTGTTCTAAAATACGTTTGAATGTGCATATAGATACACATATCTAGATATATAGATGCTAAATAGATAGATAATTTATAAATTGGTGGATAGATAGGTAGATAGATCAATAGATTGATAGATAGATCACAGGTAGTTATGCTTAAACAACAAAAAAGCTAGATTAGAGATGATGTTAGTATACATTTAAGATACTGCTCACAATAGATATTGTTATACTAAAATTAAGTGGACTCTGGCCAGGGAAACAGAAAGCCTAACTAAAGATTTTCATCTCCTGCTTCTCTCCTCTAAATCCAGTACCCTAATCTCATCCCTTGCTTTATAGCAGATGACTTGTAGCCTCCTAACCCAACACCACTTGTCCAGTGGATTGTTCAGATATTCCCCTTCAAAATTGTCTCCCACCACTAATTTTTAATTCCAGATGTCAACTCCAACAGTCATTCCCTTAGAACCCATAAGCCACTCGAACCAAAGAATCATGTCATCTGCCCAACTTACTCTACCTCTCCTTCCTATAAATCTAATCCTCAAGTCTCATGCTTAACTCTATAGACGACCAACACTGATCCCCCATTCTTTGTCACCTCATCTAGTGATCCAAAAAGGAGGATCACTAGAGGATCTAAAATCTCCCTCACCAGCCGTCTTCTCTACTTACACTATAACAACCAATAGTAATTCGCTGTGATTATAACAGCCAAATGTGGCAGAAAAACAAGTAGACTAGGCAACTAGGTAGGAAAGTTTCACATCTTCCATCTCCCTCCTCCCCTCCAAATCTAGTCACCCAATCTCATGCCCAGATCTTTAGCAGATTACATACTGTGGCATCTCCTCATTCTTAGTCCCCATTTTTAGGGACTAAGCAAATTCTTGTGGAACACCTTGATTTCTTCCCACCTTTGGATGCCTTACTCATGCATCCACATTTCTAAATGTCACCCATCAATGCCTAGAAACTTATTTTATAAAGAACCCCTAATGGCTATATTATCCAAGATCCTGCTAGAAAACACACAGCCATCACACATTCTTATAAATCCGAGGTAAACGGAAACAAAAAACCAAATAAAAGCAACCCAAATATCAGCACCTAGAATCACAGTCTCCCCAAACACAAATGCCTATGTGTTAGCATTCAACAATAGCCAGGACAACATATCCTAGAAGAGCACAGCAATCCTATTATAGTATAGGCTCTAGGGATCAAAGCATAGAAGAAGCAGAAGACAACATCCTTAAAATTGTCTTTATAATAGATGTCCTTAAAAGGAAATTAGTAAGTCTCTTAAAGAGAGATGTATGAAAACACAACCAGTGCAATAAAAGGAATAAAATAGCTCAAAATTTGAAAGAAGAAATAGAATCGATAAAGAAAACCCAAATTGTGGGAAATCTGGAAATGAAAAATTTAGGAACACAAACATGAATCTCAGAGGCAACCCACACCACCAGAATACAAAAAGTGGAAGAAAGAATTTTCAGACATTAGAGATACAACAGAAGAACAGATACATGGGAAAAAAAAGAAAAAGTTAAATCTGAAAACATCCTTCAACAAAACATCCAGGAAATCTAGGACACTATGAAAAGACCAATTCTTAGAACAATAGGAATAGAGGTATAAGAACAAAACCTAAGTTGGAGACCAAGAAAATATGTTTTAAAGAAAAGTCACATAAACAAATTTTCCTAACTTAAAGGAGATGCCTATAATGGTACAAGAAGTGAACAGACATCAAATAGATTTGACTGAAAAGAAAGGACTCTCAGTATATAATAAGCAAAACTCTAATGACAAGAACAAAGAAAGCATATTAAAGGCTGCAACGGTAAATAATCAAGTAACATACAGAAGCAGACCCATTAAACTGACTCCTGACTTATTGGTGATTCAGAAATTTGGTAGGGCATGCATTGATGTTCTAAAGACTCTAAAAGACCATAGATACCAGCAAACACTGCATGACTGCTATAACCAGCAACACTTCCAATCACTATATATCAAAAAAATAAGACATTCTATAATAAACCAAATTTAAGCAATATCTATCTACTTATACAGCCACACAGAAAGTCCTGGAGGGAATATGTAATTGTACAGAGGTTAACCACACCCGAGAAAACACAAGGAGTAAATAATTTCTGAACAGCAAATCAAAAGAGGCAACACACACACACACACACACACACATGCACACACAAACTATAATAATATATAGGAGTGAATAAACATTACTCATTGATATATTTCAGAACACTGGTATCAATTCCTCAATTAAAACATATAGACTATACCCTTCGGCTCCTTCAGTCTTTCCCATAGCTTATTCATTGGAGTCCCTGGGCTCAGTCTGAAGGGTGGCTGTGAGGATCTGCATCTGTATTAGTAAGGTGCTGGCAGAATCTCTCAGGGGACAACCATAATAGGCTCCTGTTAGCAAGTGCTTCTTGGCATCAGCAATAGCATCTTTATGGAGTGATATATGGCTCCAGCTACAAATGTAGCAGAGGATGACTTTATCTGGCATGAATGGGAGGGGAGGCCCTTGGTCTTATGGAGGCTTGATGTCCAGCATAGGGGGATGCTAGAGCAATGAGGAAGAAGTGGGTGACTGAGTGGAGAAGCACCCTCATAGAGGAAAAGGAGAAGAGGCATTGGATGGGGCGGAGGGTTGTAAAGGGAAACTAGAAGTGGAATATCATTTGAAATGTAAACAAATACAATAATTAATAGTAATAAAATCCATATAGATAAAGAGGATGGAAGGAAAAGTAGGGTTCACCCTTCTGCAGCATCCAAGAAACACATTTCAACATTAAGGATAGACATTAACTTAGAGTAAACAGATGAAAATGATACTTCAAGTAAATGCATGAAAACTCAAGCAAATGCACCTATTCGAGCTGTGGTATATGTTCTAAATCAAACGAACCTAACAGACATTTAGACCAGAACGTGCCATCCAAACACAACATGTACCTGACAATATAATTTAACACAAAGCAAGTCTCCAGAGAATCAAGATAATTGAAACAATACCCTTCATCCTGTCTGACTACTACTTATTAAAGCTGGATTTCTTCCCCTCTACAAAACGTTTTCAATGATTATTTGGGAGTTTCACATAATGTGCTCTGGTTATATTCACTCCTGCATCTACTTCTCATGTCCCTCCCACACGTCTTTCAGAAAGAATAGAAAAGAAAACACACAATTTCCAATTTGTGTTGTTCATATACTCATTGAAGCTTGGTCAAACTCCCTGTGGCCAGCCCTTTAAAGAAAACCAAGTTGTTCCCCACCCTTAAATTTGTCAGAAGCCATCAACTGTGAAGAGCTGCACATCAGGATGCTTATCACATTTTTTAAGCCTTCTCTTCCATGACTTCCTCTGTTTCTTTCTTTTGGGGCCTGGGTGAAGCATCATAAGGGAGAGAAGTTGGTACAAAAGTCTTTGTCTCTCATTCTCAACTGTGAGTCTGCAGTCATCAATAAGATTTCAATAAAAGCTTTCATGCCCTTTAGAGTCAGGGGCAGCACAGATCATGGACATTTGTATAGTTTCTGGTGTCAGCACAGATCCACAACCTCAGCATGCGGGCATTGCAAACTATGGATATCAACATGGCCCTAGCCCAACAGTACTGACACCAAAACGCCATCAAGGCCCTCTGTTACCGTGCAGGCCATTAACAACGCCTCCAGCAATATGACTACAGGCAGCAGCACAGACCAAAGATATGGCCTTCGGTGGTAACATGGACTACGGACATCCACATGGCCTCATGAGGGAACACAGACCTTAGACATTCACATAGCAATCAGTGGTAACATGAGGCCAAAATCCCCTAGCTTCAGCAGGACTACAGACATCAACTGGGCTCTCAAAATCAGGACAGACCTCATTGTTCAACATGGTCTCAGGCTGCAGCACAGGCCACGAACATCAACATGACCCCCAACCCTGACACTAATATAACCTCTAGACTTAGCACAGATCACAGTTTGTCCACCCAGCCTCCAGCAGAAGCAGGGACCACAGACATAGAGGTGGCCTCCAGCATCAGCACAGACCATGTACCTCAGTATTAACAGAGTCTAGGGCTGCAGAAGGAACCACACATATTAGCATGTCCCTTGGCTGTAACAAGGATCACAGACTGGGCTTGTTTTTCACAGTTGGGCTTTTCCATGGCAGCTGCAGGGTGTAAGGCAGGAGCAGGAATGGGGACCAGTTTGGTGGTATCATCTGTCATCCATACACCAAGCTCAACATAGCTGCTATGGGTACTCACCTGTCTCCTGGTATCAGATACCTGGAGTCAGGAGGGTTTGTGGAGACTTTACTAGGTCTCTGACACTAGCCCACAAGAAGCCATGTGTCATCTTGGAACTGCTCTGTGGTATGTTGGGTTTCTTTTGTTGTTGTTGTTGCTTTGTGGTTGTTATATATCATATATAATATATAAATTATAATTATTATATTATAATATCCTTAGTAATATGTAATTATATAATATATCTTATACATATATCTTATATAAGATACATTATATATAAAATTATGTAAATAAATTATAACACTGGATTTACAAACTGTTGTAAGGCATCATTTGAGTGCTAGGAATTGAATCATGGTTAAGATCAGCCATTCCTCTTAAGTATTGATCTCCTATCCCCTAAAGCTTGATTTCAACAACAGAAGCAACAGAAAGCTTACAAGCTCAATGGAAATTGAATAACTCATTAATGAAATAAAAATAGATCAAGACAGAAATTGAGGGATAAAGGACTTTCTTTTTTGTTGTTTTGTTTTTTGTTTTTTTTTATTGGATGTGTTATTTACATTTCATATGTTATCCCCTTACCCCATCCCCCACCCACCCAGGAACCCCCTATCCCCTCACCCCTCCTCCTGTTACTCTGTGGATATACCCCTACCTACCCCCCTCCCACCTCCCCACCCTCATATTCCTACCCCCTGGGGTGTCCAGCCTTCATGAGACCAAGGATCTCTTATCCCACCTATGCCCAGCAGGGTCTTCCACCCTTACATATACAGCTTAAGCCATGGATCCCTCCCTAAGTGCTCCCAGGCTGTTTGTTTAGACCCTGGGAGCTCTAGTTGGTTGGTATTGTTGCTCTCCTCATGGGGCTGCAAACCCTTTCAGCTCCAACAGTCTTCACTCTAACTCCTCCATTGGGAACCCCACGATCAGGACTTTCTAAAGAGAAAAGAAGTTTTTATTTTAAGGGAAATGTGAAATGACTTTCTAAGTTTACTTTGGATTCTGAAGTAATAACATAATCCCGGAACAGAACACCTAACAAATACTTTTTATGGATTTTTTCACAAAGTTTTACTGTAACTTTATTGATAATAGAATAAATGGATTTTTATCTGATAAAAATGTATATCATTCTAAAACAATATACTACAAAATTTTGGCATAAAATGCTAGCATGTTTTTAAGTTGCCAAAGCAAGTCTGGCTTGACATTTTATTAGAATACGGTTTGCAAGGGAGACAAATCTCTTTTTATACTCTCAAGTATTGCATACAGCCAAAGAATTTAACATATATATGACATTCTTGCAAGAGAAAAGCACACGTTTCCTTATATGAGAACAGTAAAATATTTAGAAGTGAAAAGAAGATAAAAATAGGCTTGTACACCTTTCTGTGGATGCTGTGGGTATAAAGCAGGACAAAACAATTTGGATAAAAAAGCCAATAGTACACCAGTGGCTAGGAAACACATGGGAAATTTCAGCAAATTTAAGATTTTGAACTAGTGTTGACTTTGGGTTTCAAGTTGTTGATAGAGACTTTTCTACTTAGTACAGTGAAGAGGCCAGATTTATGACAGGCCAGTTTATCACCTCTTTTATTATGTAAAACTTAGGATTAGAGGTCAGAGAGTGCCCCCTGTAAGTGTTGTTTATTAAGTGCCTACATATTAAAATAATAAAGGTGTTAAAGTGGTATATTTTGAGGAGATATATTCTGAACACCTGCACTCCTTGTAACTGTGACAAAAATCTATTATACTACAAAGAAAAATGTCATGGCAAACACAAATTTTTTGTGGTTAAATAATGGATGTGTTTAAAATTTCCTGTGTAGGGAAGGCAAGGCCTCAACTATCATATCATGTGGTGAGTATCAAGTTAAAGTGTATATTTGTTTGTGTAACATATTCAGAGAAAGGATGATTTCCTTTTAGCATTATATGGTTTGTATTTTCATTTGTAGTAGTAAGAATTCTAGAAACATGTTACTGTGTAAGAAAGCAAGAAAATTAAAATAATCATAAACAACGCCCTTAATGAAGAACACTAGGCACACGTGGTTGTTTTCCTTAGCCATCTCATTGTCTTAGTGGGAAAAAATAGCAGCTTACTGTTTATCAAAATTTGTATCTCCTCAAGTTCAATGCATTTTTCTCCATCAAAGCTAAAAAATGTATTTAATATTTCAAGAATCTTTTGTATATATCTGTGGGAAGATCTACTGGTTGTTGTTTCTTACCTTTCTGAAAGGAAAAAAAAACAGTAAGTAATTATAGTGTGGATTTAGCAATTTTTCTACTTCTTTTTCTAGATTGTACCTGAAGGAATGCATCTTGCTAGTGGAGCAAATAAAAGAGAGAATGTTCCTTTAAATAGCATAAAAACAATATTGGAAAGAATAAGCAATTTGGCTATGTGGTTTATTTTTGACATGCTATACTTTTAAATAGTAACTGTTAATTTTCTTACCTATTGATTCCTTTCCTCTTCGTAGCATAAGGCTACCACATACCACAAAATACAATTCCTCACAGCCGAAGAGAAGAGTCAAAATGAATGGTCATAAAATATTTATCCTTCCCATCTCCCCTAATAGGCGCCACAATCAGCATACCAATGTATCAGCTCTGTAGATAAGGTAGCTAAATCTAGTTTTTCTATGATTGATGTATATGTGGACAGAAATGCCCTCATTGAAAGACTGGTTTAAATTACAAAAACTAATTAATATGTGCATTACATGTTATCTTCTTCTCATTCTATGGAAAACCATTAAAAATTACTAACACTTCATTCAACATTATCTGAATGCCCTAGAATTATCGTAAGTGCATAATTATTTTATGAGCATTTTTATTGTTTGAGCATTGTCATTTTATTTAACATGGAAAGCTAGTTTGAAGATAAGAAGAAAACTGATTTAATCTGTACATTCTCATAAAGGACAAACAAAACATAAGGAAAGTAATTTTCAGATACAACATACGAAGTTAATCACCACATATTAATAGTACTATTTGCTCTTGCAGCTTGCTCTTCATCATCTTTTTACTTTGTTCGAAATTCTATCACAATTGATACCTGCTGGAGGACAGATGGACTTTATTCCCAGAAGATAGTGTGCAGTGAAATATGTTAATTTTAAATTAGTAGCTTTATTCTGTGAAAAAACTCACCAATACACGATACATAGTGATGAGTAAAATATTAAGCAAAATCAAATCATCATCACATGTGTCATACTTTCAAAATTTAGTCTTAAAAAAATGTCACATAAAAAACAGCATTATCAAATCTACTGCTTGTGATTTCAGTGCTTTGGAAATATTAATTCTTTTTAACAAGGCAATGCTTATTCACATCTGTAACTACCAATGTGAGAGTTATGATAAATTATAAATTTTAACTTTAGTCATTGTCATAGATATGCATGCACAGTATATATATATATATATATATATATATATATATATATATATATATATAAATTTTCCAAAGTACTTTTTGTCTTATCCTTAATAAATCTGTCTTCAGTAGAATCAGAATGATCACATCAAATGGCTATTATGTCATATCTCTGCCATCAGGAATAATATTAATATTCAGCTTATTTGTTATTCTAAAGTACACAAGTTTATCAACAGAAACACTTGTTAAATTGATGTCAGTTAATATTAACATGTTTTGTCTTATGTATCCTAGACACAATAATTTGGTCTTTTCATTTTTATTGTACTTAATATGTGATTTTATAATGTGAGAGTAATGTCCCAGAGTATGAAACACTGTTATGATGAAGGCTTTGATATGAAGAATACTGAAGGTGTCTTGGGCTATCGGCTTATCTTGACTATTTCATCTTGACTATTTCACTCTTCACAATCTCCCAAACCATAAAATGTTTTTTCTCTAAACATCCACCATCCATTTAAAGAGAAGACTCCCATGGAAAAGTACAATATATATATATATATAATATTAATAATATAATATATATATATATTAATAATTATATATATATTAATGTCATGGAGAGTTTAATAAAATTGTAGACTTCAAGAAAGAAAGCAAAAATTTTAAATTATGTACCATAACAAGAAGGGAATACTTCAGAATTAGTTTGTTCTTTTTAATTTTCTTTTTATTTTAAGTTAATTACACTTTTGCCTTGCCTTCTCTTTCTTCCCTCCAGTTCTTCCTCTAAACAGTGGTCTTCTGAACCAGTAACTGTTATTGTGCCTGCATACACACACACACACACACACACACACGTTTAATTCATATAATGTTATTTGTCTGTATATTTGCAAGGCTGATCCTTTGTTACTGGATAACCAATTGGTTTCTTCTGCGAAAGACTACTTCTGTTTTCAATTTTCTTTAGTTGCCTTTAGTTCTTTGTGTAGGGTAGCGGCCTTATGTGCTTTTCACTGTCCACTTTGGTACATCCACTGGTTACATCATTGTTAAGCTCACTTTTGGGTGGTTGTGGTCATGAGACTTTATGGGTATATCTTATTATAGGAAATTTCTCCACAGGAAATCATTTACAATTCATAGACCAAACAATCAGAAGATATATATATATATATATATAAGCAAAGTCATTGTTCCTGCATTGTTTTTAGGGAAAGGATCTTTATGTGGAATAAAACTCTATTTTTCCAATTATAATCATCCTTACAAAGCATTCTACACATCCATTAATGTTATACCACTGGCACAATAAGAGGGTGTCTGGCACATGTTACCATCACAAATGTTTCCTGGAATCAATTGACCAAACTCTTAAGTGTTCACTAATGTAATAAAATAATGATGAAATATGAAATCATTTCCTTCTGCATTAAGAATGAACCTCCTCATTCAAAAGCCCTAATCATGTAATGGTCATAGTAACTGCTTTAATTTCAGTTTAAGCTGGAAATCTTTTCATAAGTCTACTTCTATGTGCATAGATAAAAATTAAACAAGGAAAGATAAATCACTTGTGAGGGAAATCATCAATTTTGATCACAAATGTATTAAGAAGCATCTTTCATAGGAATAGTTCAAGCAGGATAGTGGTGAATCTTATAGATCTCTGTATATTAATTATTTTTATTTTGTACTATTTCTAAGACAGGCCAAGATCCATTCTGGTATGATTTATTTACTTAGCAAAAACGCACACTATCAGCCAAAAAAGGAGGACTACATTCATAGGCCACATCTAGTAGATGCATTTATTTAAATACATTCTAATTGAGGCATTCCTTTTATGATGAAGGTAAATAAATTATCATATCTGACCCATATTGACTAATATTTTCAGAGATAAGTTAAGTCAAGTGATATTTAATGACTTACTATGAGTTCATGTAGAAAACAATACTTGACAAAAATATCATTGAAGATTAATAAATAGAGGCTTCACTTCTGATCCTCCCCCAATACTTGATCATGTCCCCCTTTCCCCTACTCCACACTACCCTCCCCCACCAATTTCCTTCCCTCCCTCTCCCCTTTGCTTTCTTCTGTCTTCCAAGTGGGACCGAAGCATCTTGACTGGGCTCTTTGATTTGTTAACCTTCTTGAGTTTTGTGGATTGTGTCCTGGGTATTCTGTGCTTTTTTTTGGCTAAAACCCATTTATTAGTGAATATATACCAGACATGTCCTTTTGAGTCTGTGATACCTCACTCAGAATGATATTTTCTATTTCTATCCATTTGTCTGCAAAACTCATGATATCCTTGTTATTAATAGCTGAGTAGTATTACACATTTTCTGTATCCACTCTTCCATTCTGAAACATTTGGATTGTTTCCAGGTTCAGTCTATCACAAATAAGGCTGCTATGAACATACTGGAGCATGTGCCCTTGTGGCATGGGGGCATATCTTCTGGGTATATGCCCAGGAGTGGTATAACTCAGTTTTAGGCAGATCTATTTCCAATTTCAGAATGAACGGAAATATACAACCTTGAGAGTCAGAAGAAAGGGTGAACCTCTAGAATGTACCAGAGACCTAGGAAATGAGATAATCTCAAGACTCACAAGGAGGGACATTAGATGAAATGCCCAACAGTGGATAGTGTGAACTTATAGAATCCACCTCCAACTGAAAGACAGGGTATCAAGTGAAGGGATGGGGTTGCCATCCCACAGTCAAAAACTCTGACCCAGTATTGTTCCTGTCTGAAAGAACTTCAGGGACAGAAATGGAGAAGAACATGAGGGAAAGGAGGTCCCGTGACTGGCCCAAATTGGGGCCCATCTCAAGGGAAGGCTCCAAGGCCAGACACTATTACTGATATTATTATTTACTTATAGACAGTAACCTACCATGGGTGCCTTCTGAGAGGCCCAACAAGCAGCTGACAGAAACAGAAGCAGATACTTACACCCACCAATGTTCTGATGTTGGGGAACGCTGCGGTTGAATTAGAGAATGGCTAGAAGAAGTTGAGGAGGAGAAGGGCAACCCAATAGGAAGACAGCAATCTAAACAACCCCAGACCCTCAGATTTCACAGACACTGAGTCATCAACAAAGCAGCATACACTAGCTGATCCTGAGGTCTCCAACTCATATACAGCAGAGGACTGTATGGTCTGGACTCAATGAAAGAAGACACATCTAACCTTCAAGAGAATTGAAGCCCCAGTGAGTGAAGAGGTCTGATGGGGTGGGGGTCGGGGACAGGGACATCCTCTTGAAGACAGGTAGAGGAGGGATGGGATGAGGAACTTTCTGAAGGCAGACCGGAAGTGGGATAATAACTGGACTGCAAAAAACAATTAATAATAGTAATAATAAATTAATAAATTGATATTGAAGAAAATATATGAATAAGAAGCATCACGACAATTATGTGTACTATTTTAAGGACAAATATATTGAATATTTATGTTTGGTCCTGGAACCTAATTCTTAGTGCCTTCAGACTGTTCAGTGTTTTGAATTGTTAATCCTTGTATTCACAGTAGTACACTCCACCTCTGCCCTTTGACCTATTAAGAGCAAGAGACAGTAAACCTGAGATATCAAGGTTCATGATCATTTTATTTTCCTAACATATTATTTTTATTGATTATTCGGAAATTTCTCATCTTGAGCCCTGACCATCTTCACTTTTATGCCCACTCTCCAAATCTTGTAAATTCCCACAATTTAAAAAAAAAAAGAGGCATGGGGAAAGCCCATTTTGTGTTTTCTGTGTTGTCTGTATACTCACTGGTGCATGGCCAAACTTCCAGTGACAATCCCTCTAAGGGAAGCTGAGTCTTTCACTATAGGTTCCCCCTTCCAGAGCCAAGAGTTGTGGAAAACTATATACTTCAACATCCTTATTACAATGTAAAGAGTTCTATTTGATGGTGTTCTTTTTAGGCTGTTACTTTTTAGAGGAAATGGGGTGATAGTAAGGGTTGTCACAGAATCCTTCTATGTCTCTCTTTCTCAACTGTGCATCCTAAGTCATTGCTATCACTCCAAGAATAGTTTCTTTGTCCTTTATAGTAAGTAAGATCATAGATCTTGGGCTTCAATATGGCATCTGGCAACAGCACAGATAACCAACATTCACACTGTGTTCAGCATCAGTATGTGAAAGGATGTCCACTTGATCTCCAGTGGCAACATGGAACACAGGCATCAACATGATTCTTTGCTAAAGCACAGGCCATGGGAGTTCCGTGATTTCTTATCGGCATGGTACCCCAAACTTTGACTTTGAATTTGTGAATCATGCTGAAATTATAAAAGATTCTGGGAAAATTTTAAGTTGGACTGAATTTATTTTGAATTATAAGATGTCCTTGAACCTATGGAGACAATGGCTAGGCATTTATTTCTTAAAACTGATGAGTTTGGATGTCAAATACACAAATTTCAATAGTTCATCTTGGTTTTCAACTTAATGGGATAAAGAATCACATAGATGACTAGCTTCTGAAATTGTCTTTGAAAGATCATCTACATTAAGTTAAGTGAGGTGGGGTAAGACCAAAATTACCTACAGAGAGTACAGGACTGAAGTCTTGAGCTGAATCCAAGAAGGAGAATCAGAACTAAACACAAGCATTTATTGCCTTTTGTTACCTGATTGGAGGAGCAATGTGACCAGGTGACCCCAGTCCTGTTTCCATGATTGTTCATCTCTTATGCAGTAAATTCTGGAACTATGAGCTAGAATAAACTCTTTTCCTTGGCCTGCTTGTATTCAATTTACATTTTTTTTTCACAACAGGGAGATAAATAACTAACCATGCCCCTAATGTAAAACCACTCTTCTGTACTCTCTAAGTTCTGTTTACATCCGTGTACATAGCTATTGCATCACACAGTTGACAGTTACTGTAACTATATTTTTATTTTCCTAATGATGATAGAGTTTTAATAGGCATTAGATACCTGTAATAAATTTCTCACTTATATGACAAAGGCTAGTTAAATCCTTTTAGTAATAATCCATTATTCTTTTTTTCTGTATTAGATTCCTTCTTAGTCTATAAACAGTTTCTTGAAGTAGGAACTTCTAGTTTTGTTGGAAAGTTAGTTAAGTTAAATGATGTTTTACTGTGACACACAGGTGGAAAAATGTCTGGTAAAGCAGATAGACATGTTAATGAATGTTTTCCTGAAGCAGACACAGGCAAATGGATGTTTTAATATAGTAAATGAAAGGATCTGTGTGAAGGAGTATAAATATGACACCACAGACAGTGGGAGATGAGCACTGAGCATTGGTTTGGTTTGCTTCATCTAGCTATTCTTCCATAACAAAATGCATGTATTGGTTCCACTTACATAGTATTGTTGTGCTCAATTTGTGGTAACTTTATCACTATGAAACACTCAACAAGAACTGCTTGTGGGGTTCCTGTAGCAGCTTGCTGCTTCCTTGGCCTCAACTCAGCTGTTTCTTCAAGATTGAACTACAGCTGCTGGTTCATGTCTGGAGTCTGCTTGCTTAGAGAACTGGTCTTCAGCTGTTCTGTTGTATTTGGTGTTTGCTACAGGACTGAACTGCTGCCAAAGAAGATTGAACTTGCCCCCAAAGAACTATTCGTGAGCAGATCCACTTTCCCCCATTATAATAACTTTTCTCTTCCACTAGCTCTTCTTGGTGGTGGACTAGAGAAAGGTTGAACTTACCAACTGTAGGTTGCAAAAATTTATGCTTATATTTACTTAATGATTTATTTATTTTTTTTACTTTGGTCTTGTTATTTGATCAATTAAATTAGCTACATAGATAGTTATGCTTATATCCAGATAAATGATATAAGGTTATTTATAAACCAAAGATAGAAAATTTAAAGAAAAGTTAAAATTTTTAATGTTTATTTTTTCTACTTTGTAAATAGTTTTATGCTTCCTGGGGCACTTGCTTCAGCTTTGAGAGATCAATGAAAATAAAGAGGTGATAAGGGTATTTCTCTTTCTTTTAAACTGTATTTTACCAACTATATTTCATTGGTTGTTGTATGTACAATTCCACTCTAACTAACTCTTACTGATCTTAGTATGGGATTGGATTTTTATATTAATCATAGTAGCTTGATAGGAAGAAAGGAGAAACATAAGGATAGGATTTCTATGCTCTACAATGTAGATAGAGAGCAAATATAAGACAAGATTACTATCTTTTCCATCAATCTCACTATTATCCTTCTGTGACTTGCATTATTTAAGCTACTGTCTGTATGTGCATGATATAGTGGTGTGGAATCATGAGTGAACCGAAAACAACAAACAAAAATAGAAGGATGACTTGAGATAGTCATGAAAGATCCGTTTGATAATTTTATTATCAATATCCATCAGAATTGGAATGCAGTCTTTGAAGTAAGGCTGAAATCTTGCAGGAAAATAAATACTAAGGCTAATGAACGTTTGGAAGATTTGCAGTACAGAATTACCATATATAGCTGTGAGAAAGAACTCCCACATTTCAATAGTAAATTCAGAAACAAAATTTCTACAAATTCGCTATTTTAAAAGTCAAAAATATCTTGATTTCCATCTATTTTGGTTTCCTTCTTTCTTTCTTTCTTTCTTTCTTTCTTTCTTTCTTTCTTTCTTTAGCTTTCAAAGATATTTTTTAAAAGTCCTTGCAATAACTTCAATTTTTCAAAATAAACTTTGGTAAGTCTGTTACAGAGACACTCTAAAGAGATATGTTACTTATTTTACATATTTTACATGGGGAAATTTTTGTATACTCTAACTTCTAAGTTTAGAGATGAGATATCAAATCATTTCAACTCACACCATCCACTCTTACATGTCTGTTCTGAGTATTTCAGCTGTTCATTGATCATCCATATAAGTCAGCTGCCTTTCTGGTATGTACTCAGTGTTATAAATCTTACCAGGTGTAATTAATTTATACAAAGTTTTCTGTTTTCCAGGGCTGCAGACATTTTCTATTAGACAATGCTAATAAAAAGAAACAGAGTAAAACAATATTCTGTAATAAAGTACAACTTTATTTAATGTTGAAAAGAATTAAATAGAATGATATACACTGAAGAATGAAAACATATCATAAAGTTTTAGTAGTGAGTCATATACCACCCCTATCTTCCTGAAGGACCTTAATCTAAGAGCTTAACAATTCTGGTCACACAGGGTCTAAGTCAACATACACATTTCATAAAGATCCAAGGATATATGCCAATTTGAAAATCAAAGTGTATTTGGAAGAGTTAGACACCTGCCAGGGAAGTAGATAGGCTAAAGGCGGATGTTCACCTTTTGTCTCTACTTCTTCAATTCTAATCCCACAGACTCATCCCAGCTATGTAGCAGACAACTTGTGGCTACTGCTTGTTTGCTCCCAAGGCCAATGGGTCACTTGAACTTCTCCCACAACCTTTCTTACATTTATCACTATTTCCCAGCCCCAACTCTATCAGGCATTCTGTAAAAACACAGAGGCCACACTGTCCCTGGGAGTCCCAACATCCAGCTGTCCAGAGAAATAGGGAAGCTACAGCGGGGCTCCCTACCTTCACATCCCATCTCTAGATCCCCTTCTTCTAATCCAGTCTTCTAGATTCACCAACAGCTGCTTAGACGACTACCTCTTCAGACACCCCCTCTCTCTCTGCTTCCATGTTCACAGGATCATATAGATACTTTCCACCAACAGTTTTTTGTCAAACACTTCTTTGTCTCAGCACAAGAGGCATTTACCTGGTAACCCACTAGGCAGCCTTCCAGAGTAGCAAGTAAGCCAGCAAAGCATATAAACTAACTTCAGATTTTCATTCTTCCTTCTCTCCTCTAAATCTACTTATTGGAACTTCGCTCTAATTCTCTGCCTCTATTCCCAGGAGACTAAGTAGAAACTGACACAATGTTCTGCTTCCCTCCCTAATACGTACTACTTCAACACAGCCTTTCCATCCCTCAGGACATTCTCATCCCAAAGAGTCACATCCTAACACCTAGACAAGCAATTTCCCAGAACACCAGGCTTCACATAGCAAGATCTCAGAGTTCCCTATCAGAAAATATACAACTACCACAACTTCCTAAGACCCAGAGAAGATACCAGAATACAAGAAACAAGCCATTCACTGAAAAAAGACAAATATCAGCACCTATAAGACAATCTTTCCAAACCTAGATACCTAGATACCAGCATAAAAACACAATATTAGCCAGGAAAATATATCTCCACTAGAATTCAACAACTCTATGATGATAGGCCCTGAGAATAGCAGCATAGTGGAATCATAATATCAAGAGCTAAAAATAGCTGTTAAAAATATGATAGAGGTCTTTAAAGAGAAAAATGAATCAAACTCCTAAAGAAATCTACGAAAACACAAACAAACAATGGGAGAAAAGGAACCAAAAAAATTCAAGACTTGAAATTGTAAATCCATATGTTTCTTATGACCTTTGGGGGCTATTTCTTGATTGTTTGTTTCTATTCAACGTGCTAATTTTTGTTTTTTTCTTATTATATTTTATTATTCCCTTACAAGCATGTTAGTTTTCTAAAGAGAGACAGAAAGAGAAGAAATGTGGATAGGAAGTGATGTGAGGAGGAGCTGAGAGGAGTAGAGGGTTGGGAAACCATATTTGGGATATATTATGTGAAAAAGAAAAAGTGACTTTTAATAAAAATTTTAAAATAGGATTGTAAAAATTAACATAATAGGCAATAATTGGTAAAAATTTATCATCTAATGCCTCTCTGTAGTTTAGTACACTCCATCAACATAGAATGTTGTCAAATACATTGTGGCATTGAGCATCTACAATTTAGTTCTATACAGAAGTTTTGCATATCTCATAACATGAAAGCCATATTGCGGCTAAATATTAAAGTAGAAATCTGATATAAAAATGCATTGTATTTAATCTTGAGGAATCAGCAAAGTATTCTGCTCTAATCTCTGTACTGTTTGCTTTAAAACCTTTAACATGTGCTTTCAATTATAATCAATGTATTACATATGTGCATTTTTATTTCCTAAAATATAATGTATGTATATACACTGAAACTTAATTTTCAGTTATAATGTCTAAATCACCTTTATTGGTTTGGCTTTTTAATAATATTTCATGACTCAGCTTTATCTTTTCACAGCAATTTATAGACATACTTGAGTTTCTTTACATATACAGCTAGTTTAAATCCTATGCTAGTTATTATAAAATCAATTTAAATTTGTTATTAGGGACTCTGATACTGATTCACATGTTCAAGGTAACTGTAAAGCTTTTGTAGAATGTTTCTCAAAAAATACGTTGGCTAGAAAAAAAAATCAGTTACTTCTGGCGTACTTGACTTCAATATTTAGTAAAATACTGAGATTTTAGCAGAAACAGTACCAAGAGTAACTTTAGAAAATTGCTTTATAGTTCTTTTACATTGTACATTAATGTCACTCAATATGTAATTTTAGTGCAGTTTAAGGTTAGCAGCTTTTTAGTCTTGCTACTGAGGAGGAGCAAATATAATATATATCGTTATACTGTTTAAATTTCCACTTATTCTGTAGTCACTTCCATGTTAATCTTAACTGAATTTTTATTTTTATCATATGCTTTAAAAACATAAGAATATACTTTAAGGATCTCAAAATTACATTTATGTGAAGTGACCATTAATATTATATATCAATCAAATGTTAGCTCATATTCAAATGCACCAGATCAAAACATTTAACTCTACATTAGATACAGGTCAGGAAGATGCCTTCCTATACTGTTTTGTCACTCAGGTCTCATTTCTTCTGTGTATTGTACAATTTCATGCATGTTCATATGAGAAACCAAATGGATAGACATAGTCAATCTGGTTAATAACATGTGTCATATGTTAAAGATTGCATTGTATTCTTCACAATAAAGAAAATTTTGTAACTTGTTAGAGATATACAATCACAGACTCTCTATATTGACTGTTTATGAGTCATTAAATTATGGGTAACATAATAAATTTTTGAATAGGAAATATTTTGGAGCCTGTATTTCTATATATTGTGCATAGACTGTGCTAAAAATTAGAGTTTGGAAGAAAAACAGTATTGCAAATTAATTTTCACAATATTGACATTCATTTGTAATAGAGTAGACACTTAAAAATATCTGGTCTCAGGGGAAACAGATCAAGAAAAGGAGACTGAATAGTTCAGAGAAGTTATTTTGTATTGAGAATTACATTCAAGTCAACAAGACTCACAAGGTTAAAACTACATCCTTCCTATTTGGGTAACTGACATTATCTACTCGCTTCAAATGTATGTTACCTCACCATAAAATCGCCATAAATTTTCTAGGTTGCAATCCTACAGGAAGTGAAAATCTCCCTTGTGAGAGATATGAGGTCACAAAGTGCATTTTGGATTTATGGAAAAAAAGAAACTCTATGACATCAAAACCAGCTTGCCACACTAATTGTAGTGAAGACCCACTCAACTAGAGGGAACTCACTTCTGGCTCTGGAAACATAGGCAACTGAGGTAGTGAATTCAGAAATCATGGAAGTGAATCCACAGCCTTCACTTTCTAAACCAGTATAACCCTAACTACATTCTACATATCTGTCCTTATACCTTCCCCAGTGAAACATCTCTTTGAAACAAAATGAAAAATTGACTACAGAAAACCCACAACCAATTAAATATAGAGTTCCAGTCCCCACTATGTGTGTGTGTGTGTGTGTGTGTGTGTGTGTGTGTGTGTGTAAACATTGTAAAATGTGTGTTGGGGAGGAGTAACACTGTAAGAGTTGGAAGGTCAGGGAATTTGCTATGAGATTATGCTTCCTAATTATGTGAGAAGATACATCCATTAAAATTTTAGAAACACAACTGCCTAACCTTGAATTGAACAAGGACTACAACAATAGATTTCTGTATTGTTTAAGGTGTTACTGCTGGGAACAGACACCATGACCAAGGCAATTCTTATAAGGACAACATTTAATTGGACCTAGATTTTAGGTTAAGAGGATCATCCGTTATCATCAAGGGAGGAATGTAGCAGCATCAAGGCAGACATGGTACAGGAGGAGCTGAGAATTCTCCAAACTCAATTTAAAGCTGCTAGCAGAATACTGGCTCCCAGGCAGCTAGGACAGTCTTAAATCCCACACCCACAGTGACACACCTCCTCCAACAAGGCCACACCTACACCAACAAGGTCACACCTTCTAATAGTGCCACTCCCTAGGCTGAGCGTATACAAACCATAATAACATATTAAAGTGAATGGGAAATACTATGAGGCTTCAATCCTAAAAAAAAAAAAAAAAAAAAAAAAAAAAAAAAAAAAAAAAACTGCCTGCAAATATGGAATGCTGGGAGTGAGAGAAGTAATCTTTCCCAGTGTAGAGCAAACCAATAGCAAATGGTTGGCCCTTGAAACATTCATCCAAGTAAGATTATATAGATTGAGCAGGTTATATTTAATAGTTTATATTCATATACCTATATACATATAATAGCAATTAATGAAAAATAGGCCATGAATTTAAAGAGAACAAGGATATATAGGAGAATTTTTAGGGGGAGAAATGGAAAAAGAGAAATGATGTTATTACGTTAAATCTCAAAAATAAGATTAAAATAATTGCACTGTCAGTGAAGGAACAAAAGTTTGTACTGTAATTGTTTAGTAACCTTCTTTCTTATCAGTCATATTTAAATTTTGTGATAAGAAAAATTAAAATTGAGAAATGAAATGATTGTTAAGCTAAACTGGAAAAGGTTCAAAATTATATATTTCCTCATAGAGTTCAAATTCCAATAGATTAGTTAGCATTTTTCCCATATATTCTCATATGTTTCCCATCTGATATGAATTATTGAATGTTGCCTTCTCTTTATTCTGTCCAAATCCATGGCATGTTTTTATGGTCTTTTTGTATCAGCACAATATTCATGGATTTCCTTTCTGACATTTGTGGTAATCTTTTACAAAACAATGCTAAATCATTTCTTTATGTGTATTATGCAATTATAATTATTTAGATAAATATACACTTAGTTCTATATTGGACTATGATAAACCATCTTAGTTCAGTTCAACAAGTAGGCCATAAAGAAGCTGGGGTGTTAGTAAATAAACAGTTAAAAATATTTGAATGAATTAGAGACAAATTCTCATGATTCTTAGAATAGCGTCAATTCCATAGCTGTAAGTTTTAAGCTATGATTAAAGTTCCATTTGCTCTGATGATATTCTTTCTTCCTAGCAGCACTAGATGATATTCAAGGGTCACATGTTTTGTCCAACAAAACTACATGTAAAATGCTAACACATTGTGCTGTGCTCATTATGCAGACAAACTGTTTTGGATTTTTTGTTGGTTTGTTTGTTTGGTTGGTTGGTTGTTTTGATTTGGTTTTTTGAAACAGAATTTCTCTGTGTAACAGAGCCCTGGCTGTCCGGGAACTTGCTCTATATACCAGGCTGGCAAGAGAACTACCTGTCTCTGTCTTCTCAGTATGAGGATTGAAGGTATTGCCACCCTACTTAGCTTGTTAAGTCATTTAAGCCTTATGACAACTCTAAAAGATGGGTACCTTTTATAATGTCCTAGTAGCAGCATACTATAAGATGATACTCAGAAACTGAGTATACAAAACAATCCCAAGCTTTCCCTGATCAATGCTCAGAAATGTATATTATTTACTGTTATCCATCTAGAAACTCTTTAGTAAGAATTAGGAGCAGTGACTTTAATATGACTACCTAATTGTGAGCTCAATAGCTGGTTAAACCCAATTCGGAATTTTGAGTCTAATTCAAATATATCATATACTTATAAAGAAATTAAAAGTCATCAAATCTAATTATATAATTCTCAAAGGATGGTATTTCTCATTTCTTCAATAATTTAACTTAATCTCATTGTCTTTGACTTAAAAATATCACCCTTTAATACTAGACAAGTAAATCTTCATGTTAAATTGGAAAAAAAATCACATCAGTTTAAAATAATTAAATATTACCTTCCAGAGAAAGACAGAAAGTATTAACAAATACGGTAGATAATTTATTATTCTATAATTCCATAACTCTTTTATGTTTTGATAAATCACAGGCTGTGTATTCAAATATTTCAACAGGAAAAGTGATTTTTCATAATTGTACAATTATTCCTTTAGGAAACACAAAATTCTATTCAGTATTGGAAATGTCTGCATATATTCGCTTACACAGAGACTTATATCAGAGAAGCATAGAATGACCTTTACTGCATGAGAACATACAAATCATGTTAACACACATGGTAGAGGTAATGATTCTTATTTTGCAACTATTTTTCTAGTCTGTGAATGCATTCCTCCCACAAGACACCAGAAGGCCCTGTGATTTCTCCTTCCCTTTATATGTAATGTTTTCAAAGGGAATATAAAGATTCCTAATCTATTATAATCTTATTTTATTATAATTTCATAAATTATATTCATCTCTGCTTTATTGCCTAGCCTTTTCCTATGACAGTGAAGTAAATTCTAATTATACTCCTTTTGGGGAATGAAAGATGAAACTGAAACCTCACATATTTCTCATTTTACATATTTAATTTTTTGTGGTATTGGAGATCAAACCAAGGGATTTGTTCATGTTAAGAAAGAAAATTTTACACTACTATTACTTCAAATTTATAGCCTTACTATTTAATAATCATTTACTAGACCTAACATTAAATGTTTTACTTAATAATAATAAAATATATCAATTTAATGTATTCAATTCAATAGCTTCAATAAATAAACTTATGTAATCACTACAACAGAAGCTACAGGTCATTGTCTAGAAGTAACATTGTGCTCTTGTCTACAAGTCCACACAGGTGTGCCTCTGTCAACATAGTTTAGACTCACTTCTTCCGAGTAATTATAACCATACACAGATGTTAGTGCCTGACTTCTTTTTTATCTGCATATTGTTTGACCTCTTTGAGCATTTTATACAGCATGCTTCAATCAAATTCATTGCCCTTTCCTGCCAAATCTTCTCAGATCTATGTCCCTCTCCTAACTAACTAACTTTGCATTCATTTCTATTTTGTAAAACCCCCAAGACTAATTTGTTCTTTTCCAATACTAGTTGCAGTGTATAAAAAGTGAACTGTTTGCTTATTATACATTTCTATGAACTACTGTTTCATTACCTGGATACGCTACAAATCCAGCTCCAAGAAGGGCAATGAGTATGTACCTATCAGTAATGATGTTATAGATAGAGGTCAAAAACCACTTCACATGAATTATGATTTTACTTTCTCAGAACTTAGAGGAATTTTAATCCAGTCACATGGCTCTACTTTGGAAAGGGATCATGTCCAATCACCGTGGTCTGTATCATCCTGCTGGAAATCAGACACACACTTAGTACACACCTTTAATCCCAAACAATGATGGTAAAATTAGTTTGTAGAAGGAAGCAGCCATGTTTGAAAATGATCTCTAATTAAGGAGCAAAGGGTAAATCAGAGAATGATTTGACAGAATGAGTCAGAGATAGGATGCACCCAAGAACAGACAGGAATCAGAGGCTACTAAAATGTAATATATATATATATATATATATATATATATATATATATATATATATAGAGAGAGAGAGAGAGAGAGAGAGAGAGTCAGTTGAGTTGAGTTCAGTGAGGCAGTGGAGTTGTGTCAGTGCAGTTCACTGCAAGTCACCAGAGGCAGTTGAAGACAGAGGATGAGAAGGACCCAGAAGATTAGAACAAATGGCCAGATATTGTTTGACGCAAAGCAGAACAATTCATTGAGAAGCTAAAGAAGCCAGATTGAATCAGTCTGCTTGGAGAGGTAGTTTGAGGCAGAACAGCTGAGTTGAACCAGCCAGCCATAGTTCAGAAAGAAAAAAAAAAAAACTAGAAATGATGATCTCATTCAGCAGTAAGTTTCCAAGACAACAGTTACATCTGGCAAATACGAGTTACTTTTTACATCAGAATATGCTATATGAGTTTGACAACAAAACTTCTATTTTTACTTCTACCTACTTACATTAAATTAAATAAAGGCCATCAAGATGATCCAATGAGTAAAAACATTTGATTGATGACCTGGGTAGATATTTAAGAACCACATGGTGATAGGAAAGTAACAATAGGAGTCCTCAAATCTCCACATACTCCACATGTATTTCATGACATTCATGGAGACATACACACACACACACACACACACACACACATACACATACACACACACACTACAAACATATACAAATAAAGTAAATAAAGACTTTTAAGTAAGAAACATTGATTAAAGGTTTTATGAGTGATAAAATAGCAACAAAAGAACAGATTATTTTGAACATAAAACTATTTTTATTTTTGCCTTAGCAAATGTAAGATTTAATTGGAACATGGAGGCAATTAAGATGGTGATGTATTTCATAAAAAGGAGGCCCCCAACATATATACAGCAGAGGACTGCCTAGTCGGACCTCAGTGAGAGATACACTTAACCATCAAGAAACTTGAGGGCCCAGGGAGTGGGGAGGTCTGGCAATGTGGGGATAGAGGGGTGGGGACATCATCTTGGAGATGGGGGGGAGAGATAGGATAGGCAGAAGTTGAGGTGCTGACCAGGAAGGGTATGAAGACAGTACTGTAAAAAGGATTAAAGAATTACCAAAAAAAAATGTATGAAGTTAAAAGTTGGTCTTCTACAATAATATGGTATATAATTATTCAGCATTAAATTCAATTCTGAGTTTCTTGAGGAAAGGCAAGATACAGTTGAGTTGAGTACAATGTAAAGTATTCACCAGTCAAATGGAAAATTTAATATTTATTTGGAAGGCTACTTTTTCTAAACTAGACAATACAATAGAGTATATCTGACATTATAGTTTTATAGTATTATTACTGCTGAGGAATGGCTTTTACTCACTTGCTACACTAATATGTTATTAAATTAATGCCCATTTTAGTAAAAAATCTGGCATAATAATGAATGTGCAATACATTTCAAAGCCTCCAAGCTTAATACTAACATTTTGAGACAAAGAACAGCCTCAGAAAACCAGACACTACCCAAATACTCCTTTCTCCTTGAAAGTTCCATCTTTTATTTGGGAGGGAGGTATGCTTCATTGTGCTGGAAAATGCATGGTAACTTATATTTATTAAAAGACCTTATCCAGTTGGCTTTAACAAATTGTTAACAGCACGGAGTTTTAAACAGAAGCATCAAGCTGGGGAATGACAATAATAATGATTTTTCTATATAGATCCTGCCTCCAGGTTTAAAGGTTCTTTACTGTTATAAACTACAAGGTAATACTTAAAGAACATCTTTATGAACTCAAATGCCCAACACTTAACATTGAAAAGATTGATAGACAAACATAAACATAATTTAGTATGACAGAAGACCTATCTCGTCAAGTTAGTTTGCTCATTGTATCATATAGTTATGGTTTTAATTATCTTGTATTCAGTTTACTCATAATAGCAATATTATGGTAAGGAGACTGAGTCAATATTACCTGTGAGGTGTTTATTAGGGTATTCTGGACGAATACTGGAATATATGTGCATTGGGTAAGAGCATAAACAGACTATCAATGAGAATAATATATTTAGAAGCATACATAGTGTCTATTAAATTCATATGAAATATTTTATACATTCCAGGCATTTTTGCTCATATTTTGAATATGATAACTACTACATTTATTATCCTACATAAAATAAAATAAAAATATTTTTTCTTCTATGTGGTCTCAAGATACCCTCAATTATATTGAAACTACACAATTGTGTACTGGTTGTTTCCCTAGTGGAAGAAAGAGTATTGCAGAGGTGCTAAGTAAATATTGTAGCAGTAAGTTACATTGAAAGTTTAAAAATATGAACATTAATATTTTGCTTTTCTATGAATAATATGTAATCATTTGTGCTTGGAAAAGTAAAAATAAGCATAAAGGTAAAAGATAAAAGTATCTTAAATCAAATCGTTTCTAGAAATTCAATCTAACTGAAAAAAATGTTTAGCCTGTCCTAAAGTTTTCCCATCTCATTTTTCTACATTAGTACTAATTTACTTCTTCTACAAATGATGATGGATTGAGACAAAATTGGCCTATATTATTTTCACATAATAGTATACATAATTTGTTAGATCTTTAAGGACTTGAATTTATAATGAAGTGTTTTCAACTTATAAGTTTAAAATAAATGTTTTACAGTTTTTACATTAACTTTTCTATTGAAAACTTCTTTCATACAATATCTTTTAATCATTGCTTTTGCTCTCTCAGCCCCTATGAGATCCTTCCTACATTTCCACTCACCCAACACAACTCACTTTGTCACTCTCTTTTAAAACAATCATGCAAACCAAAAGATAAACATAAAAACAAGAACACACATGTGTGCATGCACACACAGACACATGCACATGCAATGTATGAAATCAAAATATAAGATATAATATACAAGCAAAAGACCACTAAGACAAAAATTGCTGCCCAAAACAATGTTACACAAAATGTCTACAAATGTCATTGAGTTCATTTTGGGTTAAACATGTACTATTGTGCAAGGGACCTACCCTGAAGTGTGGTTTGTATATCCAATGAGATTATACTCGGGAAACTGACTTTTATTTTGCAAGCAGTTGTCAGATGGAGCTAGCTCTTGGCTATGGATAAGAGCCCATGTCTATTTCCCCCTCTCATTGCCAAGACATTGTCTAGCTTTAACTTGCTTGTGCAGACCCTGTGTGTGCTGCTATAGACTTTATGAGTTCATATGTGTATAAGTTCTATTATGTTTGGAGAGTATTGTCTCTTTAGTGTAGCCCATCCCCTTGACCTTTGTAATCTTCATATTTCCTTTTTCACATATCTCCCTGAGCCCTTAGGGAAGGTGATTAATAAAGACATACTATTTAGTACTGAGTTCTCAAAAATTTCAAACTCTGAACATTGTCCACTTATTGGTCTTTGTGGTAGAAATGATATACTGAAGTAGGAGGCTTCTCTGATGATGGTAGAGTGAAGCACTTACATAAGGATGTAGCAAAATGTCATTAGGAGTTAGTATTATATTATTTTAGCAGCAACATAGTATATGGTTCTTCTCTAGGCCCACAGCATATATAGCCTAAGGCTCTTGGTCACAAAAGGAGTATCAGGCATGGGAAAATATCTCACATACTAGGCATTGTACCACAAAACGCCCCAGTATAACTTGCATGTAGGTCACCAATGTAAATCACTTGATTTTTGATCTGGGTTAATGGCAATCCTTCTCCTCTGTTAGAATGTAAAAACGCTAGTCAGTAGGAGTGAATGTGCGAGTTGGGCGGTAACTCAACTTCTCCTTGTTCAATAAATCAGTGTTATCTTCAAAAATAGGGCATTATCATCAGTTTTTAGAGAGTAGGCAATAGCCTTGGGAAATAATTTCTGTTATGTATAGAATTCCATGGGACTCTTATGACCAGTGACTCAAGTAGATATAAGCCATTGGGGCAATGGAGATTTCACATAGCGGAAAAAAAAATTCACTGACCTAACCATAACCCTAACATTAACCCTAACCCTAAAAAAGTCACATCATTGCCTTATGCCTTGCCTGATGACTCAATTTATATTTTTCATGTAAATATATTCTATAAAGTATCTATAGTAGTAGGTTAGCAAATGGCCCCTCAAATGATGCTTAATATTAGTCCTCCCCAATTCCTTCCCTTATGCCTATCTTCCATCCCAATAATTAATTCTCCCACTTAACTCTTCCTTGTTTCTCCCTAAATATATGTTTTATTTCCTCTTCCTTGGGAGATCCTTCCCTCTTCTGTAGCCCCTTATTTGATGTCTAACTTCCATGAATATAATGATTTTAGCAAGCCTATTAAAGACTTAAAATCTAGCACCCATATATATGAGAAAACATACATTATTTGTCTTTTTGAGCCTGGCTTACTTCCCTCAGTTTTTTTCTAGTCCCATCCATTTACCTGCACAGTTTGTAACAACTAAATAACATTAGATCATGTAAATACACCACATTTTCATTATAATTTATTAGTTTATGGATATGTAGGCTGTTTCCAGTTCCTTGATATTATAAAAGGATTCAAAATGAAATGGATCAAGGATGTTTGCAACTTCCTGATTTTATAAAAAGGAGCCACAGTGTAATGAATGAGTAAATATCTTTAAGCTATGATGTAGAATCCCTTGAGTAGATCCCTAAAAGTGCTACAGCTAGATCATAATGTCAGTTTATTCCCACCTTCCTGAGGAAGCAACACTTATTTCTGTAGTGTCTATAGAAGTTTACATTTCTACCATCAATGAATAAGTAGTTACCTTACTCTACATCCTCCCCACTATGAGCTGTCATTTGTTTTATTGATCTTTACCTTTTTGAATAATATGAGATGAAAGCTCAAGTAGTTATAATTTGCATTCTCCTGATAACTAAAGATCTTGAACATTCTTAGAGTGTTTCTCAGCCATTTGTGTTTCATCTTTTGAGAATTCTCTGCTTAGATGGGTTTTTAATTTTTCATTTGGTTATTTGTTTTCTTGATATATATCCTTTATCAAATGTATAATTAATCCATACTTTTTCCCCATTCTCTACCCTACTGCTATTCCAGAATGATGATGTCCTTTGCTTTGCAAAATCATTTAAATTTCATTAAGTCCTTTTTCTTAAATTTTGGTCTTTTTCCTTGTGTTAGCAATTTCATATTTGAAAAGACTTTTCCTGTGTCAATGAGCTCAAGCCTATTCCCCAATTTTCCTTTGGTCAAATTAATTGAAAATAGAATTATAATGAGGTGCATAATATATTTGAAGTTGAGTTTTGTGCAAGTGGATACAGTTGGATCTTCTACATGTACATATCCAGTTTGACCAGCATAATTTGTTACAGATGCCTTTATAATATATATATATATTTCTTTGTCAAAAATCATATTTCCATAGCTACATAGAATTATATATGTATATTCCATTAGATTTCATAGATCAACGAATACCAATATCATGCTGGTTTTATTCCCATGGCTCTGTTGTATACCTTGAAATCTGGGATGGTGATACATCTAGAGTCCTTTTATTACTAAGTATTATTTTATCTATCCTGGATTTTTTTGTTTCCATATAAGGCTCAAAACATTTTCCCCCATTTGTATGACAATTTGTGTTGGAATTTTGACAGGAATTACTCTCTCTATCTAATATGATCAATAGTTTTGGGGGGATATAGTAGACTAGGCTGATATACCTTCTCTCAGACTTTGTGGAACATCCTTCTAGGCCTTTTTGGCTTTCAAATTCTCCATTAAGAAATCATGTATTTTAAGAATCCAGATGTCCTTCGACAGGGAAATGAATACAGAAAATGTAGTACATTTACACAATGTAGTACAACACAGCTATTAAAAACAATGAATTCATGAAATTCTTAGGCAACAGGATGGAACTAGAAAATATCATCCTGAGTCAGGCTACTCAGTCACAAAAGAACACACATAGTATGCACTCATTGATAAGTGGATATTAGCCTAAAATCTTGGAATACCCAAGATACAATTCACAGACCACATGAAGCTCAAGAAGAAGGAAGACCAAAGTGTAGATTCTCAGTCCTTCTCAGAAGGGGGAACAAATACTCACGGGAGGTCATACAGAGACAAAGGGTGGAGCAGAGACTGAAGAAAAGGCCATTTAGAGACTGCCCCACCTGAGGCTCTATCCCATATAGAGACACCAAATGCAGACACTATTATGGATGCCAAGAAGTTCTTGCTGATAGGCCTGTCATACATGTATACTAACACCAAGTCTTGGGTCTCAGTGGAAAAACATTGAAACAGATGGCTATAAGCTAATGTAAACAGGCAGCTTTTGTGAAAATTTACAATCCTGAGTAGTCATAGACCTTGTAAATAGGTAGCCTTGTAAGACAATACCAACTTAGATAAGGACAAGTGAGTCATAGGCAGAGTCATAGTGACTTGTCCCCTGAACCTTCACCCAGCCGATACCTGGTTCTGAAGATATCTGTATTACCCCTGAATACCCACACTCCATTGCCATTCCCTTCCCCACATCCTGCCTTTCTGTGTTTATAACCCCTGTGTGAATGAATTACGATTTTAGAAAAAATAAATTATATAAAAAAAGAAGTTCTTGCTGACAGGAGCCTGATATAGCTGTTTCCTGAGAGGCTTTTTCAGAGGCTGGCAAATATAGAGGAGGATGTTCGCAGCCAACCATTGGACTAAGCATCATGGGGTCTCCAATGGAAGAGTTAGAGGAAGGCCTGAAGAAGATGAAGGGGTTTGCAACCCATAGAAAGAACAACAATATCAACCAACCAGACCCTCCAAAGTTCCCAGGAATTAAACCAACAACCATTGAGGGTTCCTTGTCGCCAGCTGTATATGTAGCAGAGGATGGCTTTGTTGGGCATCAATGGGAGGAGGGGCCCTTGGTCTTGGTAAGACTCCATGTCTCACTGTAGGGGAATGCCAGGGCAGGTAGGTGGGAGTGAGTGGGTGGGTGGATGAACACCTTCATAGAAGCAGGGGAGGGAGGAGAGGGTTTCTGGAGGGAAACCAGGAAAGGGGATAACATTTGAATTGTAAATAAATAAAATATCCAATAAAAAAGAAAGAAAAAGAAATCAGATATTATTTAAGTGTATCTGACTTTATATGTTACTTGGTTATTTTACATTTCAGCTTTAAATATTCACTCTTTGTTCGGGACATTTGGCATTTTTATTATTATATGTCATGAGAAATTTCTTTTCTGGTCTTGTCTATTTTGTGGTCTGTATGTTTCTTGAAACTTTATAAGCCCCTTCTTTAAGTAAGAGAAATTTTCTTCAATAATTTTGTTAAAATAACCTTCTGTGTGACTTTGATTCATAATATTTGGTAGCTGATTTTTGTTTCGATTTAGCATTTTTTGACAGAGGTATTCATTTCTATTCTATTGTCTGAAGTTTATGTCTGAAATTTCTTTTATATCCTAAATTTTTCATTTCCTGTTTTATTTAGATTTAGGTTTTCTTTAGTGATCCTATTTGTCATCAAATTGTACTTTCATGGCTTGAGTAGTTTTCCCTATTTTATTCAGGTATTTGGGTTTTCAAGGACTTTATTGAGGTATTTATTCATAGCCTACTTAATGTCCTTGAATATACTTATAATCATTGTTTGAAGCCCTTTACATATGTTTCAGCTATACTACAGTTGTCAGGGTTTATATTAATGGGTTTACTGTTGGAGGTATATTGTCTTGGATGTTCATGTTTGTCATTTTGTGGTAGTGTGTAGGCATATGGTGATATGAGGCAATTCTATGTATTAAATTTTGTGATGTCCTGTTGGTTAGTTGTTGCATTTTTGGCTATTGTTGACCACTATAAATTCTATGTAAGCATAGGCGCTGTGAGGTCCTTGTTAGAGGGTGCTTTAGTAGATGGTCAGCTAATACAAAAAAATTGAGTTGAGTTACAAGGGAAGGCTGAGACTTGTCAGGAAGTGATGCCTTAGTTTGGATTTTCATTGCTATAAAAAGACACCATGAGGAAGGCAACTATTACAAAGGACATTTTATTTGTCCTGGTTTACTGATTCTGAGGTTCAGTCTATTATCAATATGGCAGGAAGTATGGCAGCATCCAAGTAGGCATGGCACTGGAGGAGCTAAGAGTTCTACATATTATTCTGAAGGAAAACAGAAGACTCGCCTCTTGGAAGTTGGTGAAAGATCTCAAAACCCACACTCACAGTGACACATTTCATCTGACAAGATCATACCTACTCCAAGAAGACCACAACTCCTAATACTGCCACTCCCAAGCAGATTCAAATCAACACATTAGGATATTTCAATCCATACAAAAAGATGGAATCTTCTGTGAATGGAAGTAGGGCAAGTAGAAGAGCTCCTGCTAGTAGGTTGCTATGGGACTAAGAGTTAAGTCTGAAAGAGCAGAATAGAAGACAAAAAAAAAAATGATAGTGAACATCACTTACCTGCCATACTAGGGAGGAAGGTGATATTCTACTCAGATGCTCACTGTGTAGAAAGAGTGTCTCAGAAGATTTAACCATAGTCTGAACTAAAGAGATCATTCCTACAGCCTAGCTTTCATAGTAGCAAATAGTACTATGCCTATGAATGACAAAAATGACCAGCATGGGAAATCGTCCTAAAGGAGTAATAGTGACACTCAATATATTGATGATAAACAAGAGACATGTAATTGCATTTAAGGTCCACTCAACAGAGAAGGATAAAATGCTTAGGACTAGGCAATTGCCTGGATCTAGTGAAGTCAAGGATCTTAGAAGAGAACCTACTACTAACACATTACCAGACCAGTATAATTGCCAATTAAATTTTCAAACAGCCTTTTCATCTAGGTAAGTATCTCTTACCCATGTTTTAAAAGATTCATAATTATTAAATCAAAAACAATATCAATATATTTGCATTAAAAATGAGGTGCTCATTCATTACCTTATTTTAATCAAAACTTTATATGTTGATTTTGGAGTAAAGGGTATTTTGTTAAAATTGGGAATTCTGGTAAGTTTTAATATAATTAACTATCCTTAAATTTTTTAAAAAAAAATTATAAAGACTTAAAGGAATTTCTAATCTAGAAAGAATAATTACTTTTTGAGTGCTTGGCTACTCTAACACAACCTCTATTGTGACAGTTTTCAGTAATGAAGTAAATTGGAAAGATATTTTCAGCATTAAATATAGCCCTACACTGAACATGTGTTTCAAATTGGATAGTCAATTTAAACTCCAAAAGATCCAATTTATTTATAACAGGCATTTTGCATATATCATGCTGTCTAGCAAAACATCTTCAAAAATTGACAGGACTTTCTAATATGTGCATAATGTCAAACATTTCCCTCAGATTTTCTTCTTAATATTTTTAATAAGTTCTTATTTTATTATATTTATTTATTCACTTTAAATACTGATCACAAGCCCCTTTCACTTCTTTCATCCCAGTTCTATCTTCATATTTCATTCACTCCATTCCCCTTCATGGTACACCAAGTTGCAGCAGGGCTAAGTGCATCCTCTCCCCATGATTCCAGACAATGCATCCCAGCTAGTGGAAAGCAATACAAAGGCAGGCAACATAGTCAGAGAATGTATATATTCCAATTGGTAGGCTACCCAGCTTCACATATGCTATGTATATGTAGCAGCCCTAGGTCAAGCTTAGGTTCTTTGGTTGGTGATTCAATATCTGTGAGCACCTATGGGCCAGGTTAGTTGAGTTTGTAGGTCTTCTTGTGGTGTCCTTGAAATCTCATGTGACAGCACATGTTGGTAAAGATGTGGAACAAAGAGAAAGCCATTTTGGAAATCTCAGAAAATTGAGCACAGTTTTACCTTAAGACATAACTATACCATTCCTGGAAATATATCAAAATAAAATGTTCCACCATCCCACAGGGACACTTGCTCAACTACCTTCATAGCCACTTTATTCATAATAGCTAGAAACTGGAAACAACTGAGATGGCCCTCAACTAAATGATGGATAATGAAAATGTGGCACATTTACACATAGAGGGTAATAGTCAGCTATTAAAAACTGGGACATAATGAAATTTGCAGACAAATGGATGGAATTAGTTCTTATTTTTAAAACTCAATTTGATATAAGAAGATTAATATACAATAATGTTTTACTAAGAAAGATGATTTCTTACAACAATTACTGCAATTAACAACCTCAGATTTCATAACTTTTCATAGTACGACTCACAAGCATGAGCAGCTAAAACTTGCCACATCTAAAACACTATCATAAAACCATTTGAAGAATTTCATACACCTAAAGTATATATAAACTGTGTCAAAAATCATGAAATTCCTCTGTTAGACAACAAGAGTCTCTATATTTAGCTTGTGTTACAAGGTCATCAGACATTGTCTCTCTACATTTCCATAATATGGTCTCAAAAGTACAATTAAATATCCAACTATCAAAAGCAGTCCTGCCACCAAAATTAGCCATTTACTTATTGACTGTACAGTCTTATGTTGCTCACTGGTTACGTAATCAATCCTTTTTTCATATCTTATATCTCAATGATTGTTTAAAATTGAAGTAATCTGATATACAATAAAACAAAACAGGTCAGCATGCAATTTTCTAAGAGAAATTTGAAAATGTGAGTAAGTACCTTTTAGAGATGTATAAGAACAATTTAATGTGGTATGGGTGAAAAATCTGTGCATGTATATATCTTTTTACTAGTGTGCAAATGTATAGATGTACATTTGTATATGTTGAGGTCAGAAGGTCATGCCTTGTGTTTTCTACTACTCTCCACCATAAGTTTTGAGACAGGATCCTCAATCGAAGGTAAAGCTCTTAGATTTGAGATTAGTTGGCCAGTGGGCTTTAGGAGTTCTCCATTCTTACAATCTAGACCCCAGATTATAAGTGCCCATCACTGTGTTTGGATTTTAACTATATGCTGAGGATTCAAGCTAATGCCCTCAATCTTGTGTTGCAAACACTGTACTACCTGAGCCATTTCTCCAAGCATCTCCAAAGCAACTTCAACTTGATAGATTCTTCATCCAATGTCTGGGATCCACACATGATCTTCTGGGCTCCCTGATATGTTTGGGGCCACTTCTCCAGTAATTCCCCATACAACATACTAGGCTTTTGGTTTACTCAACTATTGACCAAGGCAACTCTTATAAAGGACAACATTTAATTGGGGCTAGTTTACAGGTTTATATATTCACTCCAGTATCATCATGGAAAGAATCATGGAAGTATCCAGGCAGGCATGTAGCTGGAGTACCTGACAGTTCTACATCTTGTTCTGAAGGCAAACGTGAGAAGACTACTGTCTTCCATGTAGCTAGGAGAAGGTTCTCAAAGCCCACACCCACAGTGACACACTTCCTCCAACAAGACTACACCTATTCCAACAAGGCTACACTTCCAATAATACCACTCCCTGGGCCAAGAATATTCAAACCACCACATACCACTCCCTGGGCCCCATAGGCTTGTTTAAACCAAGGAGTCTATGGGGGCCATACCTTGCCATAACATAATGCAAAGTACATTTATTCCAAGTTCCAAAATCCCCATCCTCTACAACAGTTTCAGCAATGTAAAAGTTCAAAGTACAAAGTTTCCTCTGATATTCAAGCAATCTTTTAAGTGTAATCCCCTATAAAATCAAAAGCGAAAAGCATATCACATATACACAAATAACAAGATATACATTATCATTCTAAATTGTCATAGTGAGGATATACTGAATCAAAGCAAGGCAGGAAACCAGCTGGGCAAACTCTAAACTCCCTGTCTCCATTTCTGTGGTCCAACTAATGTCAGTGGTGATGACTGCAAAAAATGTCTTTGGTTTGGTTTGGTTCCACTATCTATTAGCAGCTTTCTTTGGCATCTTTAACATCTTGAGTTATCCAAGGCAACTTCAATCTCATAGGTTTTTGTTCCATTGTCTGGGATCCATACATCATCTTCGGTCCTACCCCAGAGGTTTTGGGTCACTTCTCCAGCTCTGCCCTCCACTCCACTACTGCTGATATTCTTGGTGATCATCATGTGGTACTGGAATCTCCAATTCTCTGTAGTCTTCCACTGCAACTAATTCTCACTAATAGCTTCTCATAGGCTGGCTTCATGGTATCATGCCTCGACATCTCTTCATGACTGATTCATGCTTTCAAAACTAGTACCATCTGGGTGATTCTTACACATTACTAAGTCTAGCTACAGCATGCCGTACAAGCTTGGTTATCTCTGGAATACAGCTTTTTGTGCTCTCAGAAAACACTTCTCAAAAGATTTCACATCAGTGGATTTGGTCTCTTTAATCACTTCTAATATCTTAGCTCCAGCTAACCAGTATCAACTGTCCCAGGAACTTCTATTCTTGACTCTAAAGCCAGAGTATTATGATTGATTCTGCCAAGCTCTGCTGCTTTCTGGGGATGGAATGTGTCCCTTGTTCTATTACATTACACTAACTGTCTTTTTCTGTTTTTCAACACCTTCACTGACTAACCTTGGCTATGCTGGAACTTCCTCTGCAGACAGACATTTAACTCAGAGTCTTGCATAGCTTTGTCAGATGATCCAGGTATTAAAGGCACATATGACCATGTGGGGACCTTTGTTTTACCTAGAACTTGCTCTGGACCAGGTTGGCCTTGAACTCAAGCAATCTTCTTGCTTCTCTCTCCTGGATTAAAGGTCTGTACCACAATGCCTTGGCCTAAGCTTTTCATGGCCACTATGCCTCAGATCTAAAACACAGATTTGCCTTCCATAACTGGATTGTTGCTCATTTCAAATTAAAAGTAACTAACTCTTGTTCAACTGCAAACATGTAAACAGTAAGCTTAGCTGGGAGAGATTTTGTTCTGAGGTCACAACTCCCTTAATTCTATTTAATACTTGAACATGGGATTTAGTTCCTCTGCATGGTGCCCCTTTATTACTTGAGCCATACATTTGTATTTTTCCTTCCTGGGATTGCTATGTTTGATCAAAATGTTCTTCAGGAGAGTAAAACAGGACAAAGTACATGGTGGGGTGTTTTTTTTTTTTGAGACTTTTCTTTTAAATGCAATTAATTGAAATCTCTTTAATTTAGTCTCAGGTAGACTCTCAAGACAAGGGCAAAAATCAGCTGCATATTCACCAAAATATTACAAGAACAGACCACATACTGAAATTCTTCTCCTCTGAAACCTCTAGAGCCAAGCTTCCACAGTTTAAATAATTCCCAGCAACAAAGCCTTCAATACCCTTAAGAGGATAGTCTATTAAGCCACACTTAAAGCATTATACTGTTTTCCATATACAAAGTTATAAAATTCATATTCTTCCAAACAAAACCATGGTCAGATCTATCACAGAAATACTCCATGCCCAATACCAACTTCTGGCTTAGGATTATCATTGTTGTGAAGAGACAACATGACCAGGGCATCTCTTATAAAGACAACATTTAAGTCCAGCTGGCTGACAGGAGACATGGAAGTGTCCAGGCAGGCATGTAGGTAGAGTAGCTGAGAGTTCTACACCTTGTTCTGAAAACAAACAGAAGAAGACTACTGTCTTCCAGGTAGCTAGAAGGAGGATCTCAAACCACACACACACAGTGACATACTACCTCTAACAAGGCCAGAACTACTCCAGTAAGTTCACACCTTCTAATAGTGCCCCTCCCTGGGCCATGCATATTTACACCCCACACTGTATATTTTACTGTATGTAAAAATATACATGTATTTCATGTATCAGGAAAATCTTAAGTTTCACAATAAAAATATACATGATACATGAAATATAATTACAAGGTATACTAGCTCATCTATTTCTCAGTATATATTTGTCATGCCTAATACAGATTATTCATGCATGATTGCTTTTATCAGGTTATAATTTTTTTCTTGAAAGTGATGCATTTTAGCCATGACAGAAACTATCATTTCCAATTGAATATTTTATGTATGTAAAATATTTCATGTATTAAATAAACTCGTCCTTTGTCTTCACATGAATTACTATCTGGTGGTTTGTTTTGTTTTTGCTACAATCTTTGGCTCTTAGGAAAATCATGTCTATCTCAGGTGAAAAAAATTGATTTAAATTATATATGCATACACTGACTTATTTTGTATATATTACATATACTATATATGTACAGTATAATATATGTATAATTACATATATTATAGGTTTTGTAGGTAGCAATAGTATGATTCCTTATGCCTTTTTAGCTATTGTTGAAGACAACGTGGCTCAGACATAAGGTCCAGAGGCTTCTGAGCTGGAAGTGTTCTGAAAGGTTCCTCCCTAATAAATAATGTTCATGGTACCAGAAGGAGCCTTACAAGCTTCCAAATGAGAGAACATTTGCAGCCTAAATCAAAGTAATCATTTCCTCTCTTATAAAATGAGCATCTTGGGTATTTACTATATAAAGAAAAGCTAAAAGATACCTTCAGTCTACATCAGGGTAAATATGCATGTCTGTTTTTCCTCATCTTTAGTTTAAGAAGAGTGTCAAATGATATTGAACAAAATTTCATCATAAAATAAGCTTGTAGTTTAACCAAGCATTATTTGTATAATTATTCATAAATTCAATATACCATCTGTCTTTAAGAAACATGAATTTGTTTTTGAAACCATTGACCTCTTCATATCTTGTGTATTATGCTTATAAAATTTAAACACAATGTTATATGTTTCTTTAGTAAATATTATTCAATTAAAAATATAATTTAATCATTTTAAAAGCAACCCAAATACAAATCAAACTTAGGTTAAAACAAATACTTATGTAGTAAAAGAAAAATAAGACAGTGTTCATGAAAAACAGGCAAACAAAATCATTACTTGTATATATAGCTATGCTAAGCATATCTATAACACATGCGCACAACACTAAAAAAAAAAAAAAAGTATGTTCAGTCAAATGGCCACTAAATACAGGCAAAGACCAGAGTGCAATAATTTTACAGTCCAATTATATTTATAATGTTAAGTACAAAATGAAAAAGTTGTTATGAAACTATCATGTCCATGGATGAATAATTCAATAAAAAATAATTGAGAAAGTTGGTTGTAGATGCCACTTGTACTTATGCTTAAAATGTATTTTCTCATAGAGATCCATGGCAATTTTATTACAGGAGTAATTAGTATAAGGGATAAGAAAGTAGACAGCCTTTCTGAACATATTTCAATAAACAAGGGGGAATGAATCAAATCTAAGACTTTGGAGTCTGAAGCTATTTTCTGCTTCTTTAAAAAACAGAGAAACAAAACAAAACAAAATGTACAAAAAAACTCAACAACACTCATTTTGGTGCTATACTAGCAGATGATACCTATATATCTTAAATAAAGTCTTTACCCATGTTTTCCCCAGATGTAGCACAAGGAGGTAATTATGTCTTCCTAAGGTTCTATTTCTTGTTTTGCCTGAAAAAAAAAAACAAAGACCTACACAGCTGAGAGTGAGTAGTCAAACACTACAATTTCTGCTTATATTAAAATTATGCATCCACTTTCTTAGAATCAGAAATGAAACCCACTTTCTTTGAAACAGTATCAATTCACAGTTTTCAATTGCTTTAATTTCAAACTTTTGCATGAATTTACAATTTTTTTTCCAAAGGATTGAAGCTTTTCTTCAATTTAAAATGATTTTATCAGTGGATAATTAGTCCTACCATATATTTAAATTTCTTAGACAAACAAAAAGTAGAAAAGAGAACTAATGCAACTCAGTGGGAAAATAAATAAAGGTTAATTGGAAGGAAATGTGTTTTCTGATATTTTCTTTATAGAAACACCACTTTGGAAAAACACAGAACCAGTAAGTATGCATGACCTTGAAATTACTGGAAAGCCATTAAATTGCCTTACTGAGCATGAAAAAATAAACAAAGAAGGGAAATATAAAAATTTGAATCTTGAACCTACAAGTTAATGTCTAAACCAGGCATCATGACAAATTACCCAATTTATAAAAATATTTCTAATAATTTGAAATACACTCTTACTAAGACATGATGTATCAAAGAGCTCAAAAGTAAAAAAATAAAAAAGAAATTTTTGTAATATATAAATTGTTTCTTCAGCAGTACAGTTTATATGAAATCTTATATAAATATTAACAATCAGTTTTCCATTTAGTCTAGCCAAAACAAGTAAGATTATAGATAGCATAAAATGGATTTAGTACAGAGCTACTTAACATCTGTGGTGAAAGCATTCATATTATATTAAATAGTATCAGCACTTAACACACCTCCCAAAGAGCACATAAATAATATAGAAATTTGGAGATTATATTATATTCAACTTTAAAACAATGTCATGTAATTAGTGGCTGAAATTGGAGTAATGATATTGTCTTGTTAAAAACATACTACATGCATAAATTATTTTCATAGCCAAGGTATGTTAACTTTATAACTCAGGTAGAACTGCTGTACTTCACTTTATGTAAGATAAAAATCATATAAGAAAAAAGTGCATAATAAATCAAATATACACTGTATACAGACAATCGGAAAAATAAATGTAATAAAAATAAAAATAATAAAATTATTATATATAATAATAAAAAATAAAAATAATAAAAATAAAAATAGAAAAATAAAAATAATAGAATTATTTTGTAATTCTAAAAAATTACAATAAAAGTGGCAAATAATAAAAATATGTCTTAAGCATTACAAATTTGGGCTCAAATATGGCAATGAATAGGTAGCATTGAAATCAAAAGTAATTCACTCCCACTAGACAGGCAGAAAATAGTAACCCACTTAATCCTTCAAACTGTAATCATTTAAAACTTGATATTACCTATAAAAATAATGTTTGAATCATCTTGGTCACATAAACAGCTCACTTTCCAGTGGTTAACAAACATTCCTAATCTCCTTGTAATATGGAGATATTTGCAGTTACCAGAGACCAGAACTCTGTTGCCTTCTTCACTAAACTAGCAATTGTTTCAAGAAGAAATGTGGTTACCTTGTAAGAAAATACAAAATTTCTGCTTGATTATCAATCATCAAAGTCATTAGAAAAAGCGGAGTTTTTAAAAAGAGATAGCCATGACACATTCCTTTATGAGTATACAAGTTCTCAAAACCTCTTAAAAGTCAGTAAATAAATAAATAGACTGTTCTGACAATCTCCATCTTTATCTATCCTACATTTGATATTCATCATTTGCCCTTTGAGGAATGAAATCATCACTTACAATTGTATGACACACAACAGGAGAAAGCTGTATCTAGATATCTTTACCGAGAACACTCAAAAAATTCTCAACGAAATCAACCCTCAAATTGATTTTCAAAATTTGTGAAATGAATATGAGCTTTTTTCATGTGGACATATCTAGTGTCCTACTACAATTGATTTGATTGCTGTTATTCTGATAGTATATTGCAGCATGCCAAATTTCGTCCCATTTGAGTCTTTGTTTAAATACCTAAGGAATTACACCTTGGTGTCTTTTTATAACGATTTTTTAAAAACCTGATGTGGGTCATATGACTTAAATATGAGAATTCTTTTACAGTGTATTATAAAGTAATCACCAAGTTCTCATGATTTCCAGTGCAACTATCAGTATAGAGACATACTGAAAATTATATATCTGAGAATATATTCTATTGACACTGCTAAACCAGAAGCTAAATATTAGCTTCCATTCAGTGTTCTATAGAACAGTCATATATTCCTGTGATATTTGAAGAATCTATGGTAATATAAAAGGAAATTGCTCAAATTATAGTCTAGAGACTAAAGAAAATCAAGACTCAAGCACAGTTTTACTGTGGCTCAACCACAAGTATCCATTAAAGATTAAGGCAACTTTATACTTTTAAACACCACAGATAATATCAAAGCATTACTAAGATAAATCGATGGGCATTTGAAATTGACTACTTTCAAAGCAAACTATATTTCATTCAGATCTCTGACAGAATTTATACCTAGAAGATGTTCTTCTAATGTATGAGAACAAAACACAGTGTGCCTTAAAAGAGAATGATTTTAATGTGAAAAGCCAGCAGAAATACATCACAGTGTATTTAAGGTTTGTGACTTTAGTATTGGCTAAGAGTCACTTAATAATTGGTGATGTCTTACTAATAGTGTCAGTCCTTGAGACTTCCCTTTGAGTTGGATCACTTTTGGGCCTGTCCCTGATTTTTCTTTTCCTTAGGCTCCTCTCCATTTCCATCCCTGCAGTTCTTTCAGACAGGAACAATTATGGGTCAGAATTTTGACTGTGGAATGACAACTGACTCTTTCATTTGATGCCCTGTCTTTCAGTTGGAGGTGGTCTCTATAACTTCACTCTCCCTACTGTAGGGCATTTCTCCTAAGGTCCCCACCTTTGTGTCCTAAGAGTCTCTCAACTCCCAGGTCTCTGGTGCATTCTGGAAAATTCCCCTGCCCCTATCCTCCTACCTCCTAAGGTTGTCTGTTTACACTCTCTCTGCTGGCCCTCAGTCCTTTTCCCTCACCCAATACCAAATCAGGTTCCCCTCTTCCCCCAGGCCTCATGCACTTTCCCTCCCTGGTCCCTTGCTCCTTCCCCAATTGTGATTACTTTCTTCTCCCTCCCAGGTAGGACTGAGTCATCCTCACTTGAGTCCTTCGACTTGTTGACCCTTTTGAGTTTTGTGTACTGTATCTTGGGTATTCTGTACTTTTCTTTTGGCTAATATCCACTTATTAGTGAGTACAACCATGCATGTCCTTTTGGGTTTGAGTTACCTCACTCAGGATGATATTTTTTAGTTTCATCCATTTGTCTGCATCTCAGGATGTCCTCATTCTTAATAGCTGAATATGTATTCCATTGCGTAGATGAACCACACTTTCTGTGTCCATTCATCTATCTTTGGCTATCTGGGTTGTTTCCAGCTTCTGGCTATCACATACAAGGTCACTATGAACACAGTGGAACATGTCCCCTGTGGCAGTGTGGGACATCTTTTGGGTGTATTCTCAAGAGTGGTATTGCTGGGTCTTCAGGTAGATCTATTTGCTATTTTCTGAGGTACATCCAGATTGATTTCCAGAGTGGTTGTACCAATTTGCAATCCCAAACAGCAATGGAGGAGTGTTCCTCTTTCTCCACATCCTCACCAAATGTGCTGTTACCTCAGATTTTGATCTTAGCCATTCTGATTGGTGTAAGGTGTAATCTCAGGGTCGTTTGATTTACATTTCTCTGATCACTGAGGACTTTGAATGTTGCTTTAGGTGTTTCTGAGCCATTTGAGATTCCTCTCTTGTGGATTTTCTGTTTAGTTCTAGACCCCATTTCTTTGATTGGGTTGTTTTTTTTTTTTTTTTTTTGTTGTTGTTGTTGGTTAGCTACTTGAGCTCTTTATATATTTTGGATATTAGCCCTCTATCAGATGTGGGGTTAGTGAAGATTTTTTCCCAATCTGTAGGTTGCCAATTTTTCTTGTTGACTATGTCTTTTGCCTTACAGAAGCTTTCCAGTTTCATGAGATCACACTTATCAATTCTTGATCTTAGAGCATAAGCCATTGGTGTGCTGTTTAGAAAATTTCCCCATGTGTCAATGAATTAAACTTCTTCTATTAGATTCGGTGTATCTGAGTTTATGTTGATGTCCTTGATCCACTTGGACTTGATCTTTGTTTAAGATGACAAATATAGGTCTATTTTCATTTTTCTACTTACAGACAGCCAGTTAGATCAGCACCATTTGTTGAAGATGCTTTCTTTTTTTCCATTGTATATATTTGGCTTCTTTGTCAAAGATCAAGTGCCCATAAATGTGTGGTTTTATTTATGGGTCTTTAATTCTATTCCACTGATCAACATGTCTGTCTCTCTACCAATACCATGCAGTTTTTATCACTATTACTCTGTAGTAAAGCTTGAGGCCAGGGATAGTGATTTCCCCAGCCATTCTTTTATTGTTAAGAATTGGTTTTGCTATTCTGGGGTTTTTTTTTTCCTTTCCAGATGAATTTAAGAATTGCTCTCAAAGGGACTTATCATGACTGCCTTCCAAAAGACCCAACAAATCAGATGCAGATATTTGCCCCAAACCAGTGAACAGAAGCTACTGGCCCCTGTAGTTGAATTAGCAAAAAACTTAAAGAAGCTGAGGATGTGGGCAAGCCTATAGGAGGACCAACAGCCTCAAGTAACCTGGACCCCTGAGATCTCTCAAACACTGGATCACCAACCAGGCAGAATATGCCAGCTGATATGAGGCACCTAACACATATACAGCAGAGGACTTCTGAGTATGAGTTCAGTCAGAGAAGATGGACCTAACCCTTAAGAAACTGGAGGATGCAGCGAGTTTAGTGATCTGGTGGGGTAGAGGGTGTAGACATCCTTGTGGAGAGAGGGTGGTTGGGAGGAGATATAGGATGTGGAATAGTCGGAGAGTAGACCAGGAGCAGAATAAAATTTGGAGTTTAAAATTAATTAATTAATTAATTAATTAAAATAAAGCCATTTTCAAACAGAAAAAATCAATTGGTAATGTCTCTCATAGCTCATTTTTCTTATGTTGCTCACTAGCCTAAAATATTAAACTTGAATTTTTATTCTTGTCACATTGAAAATGACATATAATTAGGTGTTTATGTGGTCAGAAAAGATAGGACAGATATGAATATTCTGTCTAAAAGGTAACAAACATATGTATCACTTTAATAGAGAACATAGGTAGCAATCTAAAAGAATAATAGCTTCTACTTAAGAAGGTAGGCTCATTAGCTAGTAATTTTGTAGTTTAAATTAAGAAAAATATAATAAGATAAACAAAATGAAAGTAATCAAAGTTGAAAGGGTGAAAAAATGAGGTAAAGGCTTACCTCCTCAGCTGAATTCCAGAGATTCCGCTTGCAAATCCTATCTCAAATGTTTATGGATCTTGGAATAATGGCTGTATATGACACAATACCAGGTGTTGAAATGTGGCTAAATAGCATAGTACTATCACAGGAGAGTTAGCTATGAACATGATTAACAACTTACTTAAAAACAGTGGCCTGGTTCCTGTGACTCCAGCTTACAGATCCTTAACATGAATCACTGAGTTTACCAAGGGACAACAAAGGATCTTAATGCTTTATGGAAAGGGAGCCTTCTGTGTCATAAAATACCCCTCATAAAGCCTCAGCAACATGACTACTTAAACAGAAGCAGAACAAGGATGTCACTGAGGGACCTGCTAACATGAATGGGGAAAAGATCACAAGGTGACAACTGTACACAAACAATTATAGGCAAATAAGGACTGCTGAGAGAAAGAGAGGCAGTCTACCTCAGGGAAGAACACACCAATGGGTTCTCTGATAACAACTGCTTAGTTCTGAAAATTTGAGTGTACAAGTAAAATTATAAACTGAGAGGTTATAGTAATATATTAAGGAACATGTACACACACACATTTTTTATTACTTTCCTCTTATCTGCAGTTATTCCAAGTTATAGACTCATATCTGAAAACAAAAGAATCTAAGAAACACAGCCAATGGGGAGAACATGAGACTGTATTCCAGTAAGTTGGAAATCAAAAAGAAAATGAATAGATTTGTAGAATCATCCAAACTGCCAAAGTTAAACAAAGAAAGATATCAACAATCTAAATAAAATCCTCAACAAATAAAGAGCTTATAATTTCATTAAAAATCTTTCTAACATTCAGAACAGGGTATCAGCTGGGTGAAGGTTCAGGGGGCAGGTCACTATGACTCTGCCTATGATTCACTTGTCCTTACCTAAGTTGGTACTGTCTGCCAAGGATACCTATTTACCTGAACACCTACACTCCAGTGTCATCCCCTTCTCCATGTCCTGCCTTTCTGTGTTTATGACCCCTGTGTGAATGAATTACGATTTGAAGAAAATAAATAAATTATTTTAAAAAATCTTTCTAACTAAAAAAGCAGTCCCAATAGGATTCACTGAATAGTTCTAAGACTTTCAAAGAACTACAAGTAATTCCTCTTGCGTTATTCAAAAAATAAGTAAAAAATAAAATCAAAGGAACACTTCTAAATTAAATCAATGAAGCCAATGTAACATTAATACCAAAGTCATGTATAGGCACAACAGAAAAGCAAATCTTCTTACCAATACCTGTGATGAAAACAGGTGAAAAGGTCTTCAATAGAATGCTTTCAAATCAAATATAAGTACACATAGAGAAAATTATCATATATGACCCAATGTAAGAATAGTTTGACATGTATAATTTTACAAATATGATATAGTACATAATTGAACTTTAATAAAAATATCAGAGTATCACCGCAATAGTTGAGGATATTCTTTGTCCAGAGACAATTAGTAAAATGCATAAAAGATTAAACTAAAGCTATTGAGTCCTTTCATAAGTATTCTTTTACACCACACTGAAATGAAAATATTGTACAGGAAAACTCTCACTCTCTTCACTGAGAGGTGCATCAGAAAGCAAAGGAATGGGATGAGTGCCCAGTATTTGGGTACCAAATATATTATATTCCAAACTAATTATGAGAATTGGAGAGAAGAAAATATCTGAAGAGATCGGAAGCTGTGAGTGTGTGAGTGTTAGAATGTATTTTTATTGGATATTTTATTTACATTTCAGATGTTATTCCTTTTCCCCCCACCCAGAAACCCCCATCCCGTCCCCACTCCTCCTTCTTCTATGAGGATGGTCCCTCATCCACCCACCCACTGTAACCAAAGGCAGATGCTGATGTGAGTGGCAGGAAGTGCATGCTGACAGGAGCCTGATATAGCTGTCTGCTTAAAGGTCTGCCAGCGCCTGACATATACAGAGGCTAACAGCTAACCATTGAACTGATCATGGGATTCCCAATGGAGAAGTTAGAGAGAAGACTGAAGGAGCTAAAGGGGGTTGTGGCCCCATGGGGAAAGCAACAATACCATCCAATCAGAGCTCCCAGGGTCTAAACCACCAGCCTGGGAGCACATAGGGAAGGACCCATAGTTCCAGTTGTATAGGTAGGAGAGAATGGCCTTGTTGAGCATAGGTGGGAGAGGAAGTCCTTCGTCCTGTGAAGGCAGTTAGAAGCTTAGATTTAAACTAATGAAAACCTTAATAAAGAGAAGTTGTGCCAAGACCAATAAAGAGTTTTTAAAAATCTACAAAAGTTTACAATCAAAACTTTCATAAAAGTTTATAATACATGAATAAATAATATTAAACTTTTAGAGTTTGTATACACTCCTGAATTTAGAAGTTAGTTCACTAGATATATATCAAAATAGGAGTATAATCACAGGCCTAGAAATCTCGATGCTTGTCATTTTCATACTAGTAAATTTCCCTTGTAAGACTCATTAGTCACTCTATTTTAGTGATTGAAATCTTAGACCTGCTATTTAGCCTCCCCATAGAATATTGATTATTCCAAGTGGCAGTTAAAAAGTACAAAAGTAGAACAGAATTTAGAGGCAATCTTTGGAACCTCTAAAAACATTAATGAGCTCCACTTAAAATATCTGGCATAGAAAATACTATGTTCCAGATTGCCTATTGTTCAGAGTATTAGTTTATTATTTTGTTGTTGAAGACTCTATGTTTACTTGAAAGCTATTTACCACCAAGTATTCAAAAGCTTTTTAATAGGTATCTACTGATACAGTGATTTTAAATTTTGCCCTCTACTCTTACCATATATCTTAATTAGCCTAGGAATGTCTCAAATTAAAACAGCACATGTGTTCCAAACAATTTATCATTTACTGAAGGTAGAAAAATAAAATATAATCTCGGGCTGTAAGTTGCTAAGCATTTTCTCTATACATATTTTACATACCATTGTTGGACAAACGTAAAATGGGGCATTGTTTTAATTAGGATTTTTTTTTGCTATGATAAAAAATTATGACCAAACAGCAAGTTGGGAAGAATAGGATATGATGCCTAGGTTAGCTTGCAACTTAGGTAATTGAAAAAGTACATCATGTAGCACTTATTCCAATCAACCTTCATACTTTGAAAGCATCAGCAGCTAGACCATGTACTTACTTATTTACTTCTTTTTTTTTTAATTTTTTGTCTTAATCAGTAGAAACGTTAAAAGTGTGAACAAGGCATAGAGCATCTTATAACTAATACTTTTAATGGACCTCTTGAGCTTTCTCAAATTGTTTAAATGTCCCACAGAGATCCAAGGACTACAATTTGAGAATTACTAACGCAACATTTTTTTTTAAGTCCTGATCTCATGCAAATGTCTGCACTTTCATAGCTCTATAAAGTAAATAGAAAAAATGATACACTTTGTGTGATTGGAAGGAATATCCTCTTGTCTTTGTTTAATTCTTTGTGTCACTAATAGTCACAGTACTATTTAAAAAACAAAAGAAAAAACTGGAAGCTGATTGTAGTCTCAGCCTTTGCATTTATACAATGCTGAGGGAACAGCCATAGTCAACAATGCTATAAGGTTATCTAGTAACAGACAGATGAACAGCTTTGGTGTTCTGTTATTTATGAGCAAGAGACAATTGATAAACTATTTCTTAATTACTTTTTACTGTATTGGGAACATACAATACATAAAAAAGAATTAAATTAGTAAAAATATAGATGGACTCTGGAAAATTAGTAGCACTTTTGAGCAATACGACCAGATGGACAGAATTTGAGCAAAGTCTTAAATACGAGGTGAATAAAATAGAAAATACTTAAAACTTGAGGTTGAATAAACGGCTTAGTGGAAAAAAGCACTTTCAGATCTTCCAATAGACTCAGGTTTGAATCCCAGGACCTATGTGGCAGCTTACAAACTTCTGTAACTCCAGTGTAAAGGAATATGATGCCCTCCTCTGGCCTCTGCTCCCACCAGAAACACACACGGTACATAGATACAGATGACCAGAAATCACCCGTATACAAAAAATATTGTTGTTTTAAGAAAGAATTAAAACAGCTCCAGTCTCATCAATTGCAAAATACTGTTTACATTATACACAGGAACAGCAACTCTATATGGAATTCTTACATTCAGACATGATGCTTGAAATATTTCAGCACGCAGCTTAGACAGACAACACCAGACCAGCTGGTTCCACGAGATGAGGGGGTTTATTCAGGGCAGAGGGTGGGGAGAGAAGAGGAGAAGATGGAGTGGGGGAAAGAATAGAGAGAGGAGAGAAGTGGAGGCCAACCATGACCATGTGGAGAGAGGGAGAAGGGAAAGGGGGAGGGGCAAGGGGCAGAGAGAACCTGCAGGCAAGAGATCAAGGGAGCAAGAGAGAGAGAAGGGGGAAGGAGGCCCCTTTTATAGTGGGCAGGCCTACCTGGCTGTTGCCAGGTAACTGTGTGGAGGAGCATACCTGGCTGTTGCCAGGTAACTGTGGAGGTGGAGTTTAGACCAAATACTAACAATGCTAACAAATATATTAACTACATATTAATTACATTACTGAGTTTTGGATAGTTACACTCTATAAAGCCTCTGAGAACACTAAATTTGTGAAGATTCAATTTCATGTAGGAGTGTAAGGGTGAACTCTGGGAAGACTTTGACTTTATCATTTTCATTGTTGAAATTACAATGTAGAATACTATGATTTTTGAAAAATAAATAATATACCATCATTTAAAAATCAACTCTCCTCCCAACTACTTTTCTGAAAAACATTTGTTTTGATATTTTTAAATGCTTATATACTGCTCCCAAAATGCAAACACTACCTTAATTTTGCATTTAATATTTTAATACTATATTTATACTTTAAAAGGTATGAGCTATTTAGCCCGGAAGAATGGAATATTTTTCACGCCCTGCACAAGATGAATTTAAATTGTCTATCTTAGCCTTACAAACTCTCTACTTTGAATTTTATTAGTTGTCACATCATGACTCTGACAAACTTAGCCACTTTGTCATCTTGGCCAAAGCTTTGAAACATGCCAAAGTTAGTATATCAACACTTTTCAGAGTAAACTTATGCAAAGGTCAGTCAGTAACTGCTTACATCCACTTGTTAATTTTGCATATTGAATTTTCATGAAGATTAAACTCACAGTCCCATTTATGGTTATGCCAAATAAAGCTTGTCGCACCTATTTTTGTTTTGCAAAGCACATCATAGTCTCCTTGTGTTTGCTTTCATTGTATAAACAGTATTTCAACACTATACTTAGACTGCAAATTTATGAAGGATGTGATACTAAATAGACTGCAAAAATAATGGGCATTTTAAATATAACAGCCAAAATAAATGTTTTAGTCAGGCAAAATGTTGCCTGACTTTGTGTACACTCAACTACATGTTTTGGCTAGGAGAATTTTTTTCTGGACTTTAAGAACATCACTGAATGGCGTAAAAAGGCATATGAGTATGAATTTGCTACACACAAATTTATGCTCCTGAAAAGGCTGAATCCATAAGCACAGTTTCCATATTAATGAGGACTGCCAAGGGTAACAGATGTAAAATTCACTTACTTAGAATTGTAAAAGTGATGAAGTCTACCAAAGTAAATGAAACCAAAGGTTTATTTTACCTGTGAAATAAACATTCTACCATCTAAGGATGTGAAGTAAAGGAAGACTCAAGCTATTACGGCAGTTATTTTTACACCGTAACATAAACTTTTAAAAATTATAGTCTTAATACTCAATTTTCAACTCATCTGCCCACAAAGGTCAGATGTTAAATATGGAGCCCAGTTTCAGTTATGAATGGATACTAATAGTGTAATCACAATACTTTAACTAAGAAAGAAACACGCCTCATTCCAACAAAAATAATAAACCATACACTATTTCTCAACTTCTCAATTTTATTTTGAAAAATATTTTTTTGAAAATTAGTATTACCTTGATATGAACAGATTCCAATGGGTCTAAAGGGGCATTCAACAGAAAAATATGTAAGTAAAAGTTCATTTCTACCCATTTAAAGGTACAGATGAACATACTGAAATCTTTTCATCTTTATAAGTGGGTAACTTGCTCCATTTTTCCAAGTCACAAACTTGAATTTCTATTTAACACAACACAAAAAAAATCGTAAGATAATACTGTTTTTATTTTCACTATTATTTTTGTCTGCTTCTTTGTTTTGTTTCTTTTCAATGTTCATGTATTACTGATGAAAAGACACAGTTTTCTATTAATAATCTATTTAAATTAATCTATAGTGTTTTATATGTTCATATTTACTACTAAAAGCCTTGTTAAATGTTTTGACATTTCTGACAGTACTAATGTTGAGCCTGTGATTACAGGATGGAATCAGTGAAATGTGTCGCTGCAGATATTTCAGAAATCAGTGTACACAATGAAATTCCCCTTATTTAGTAACAGAAGTGTCCTCAGTTTTCTCTTTACTTTGTTACTTTAATGCTAAGTAATGTTGAGTTGTAAATTCCTGAATTGGAGTTTAGTTGAGAGTCCCTCTTATGCACGTCCAGGATCAAATATCATATACACATGGATCCATACGTTTATTTCATCCAGCCAGTAACAAGGGAAAATCTAGTATTCTAAACTCTGGCTCAGGCTTGTTGCTGAATGTAATAAAATTCTGTAAGAAATGCTGCTGATAAACATCCCTTAGAAAAATAATATTTAAGTTAAATTAAACATTCTAAAACAAATGAACTTGATCTCATGACATAAATGTTTTAAATAAATAATGCAAAACCTTATGTCACAAATGGACAGACAGGAAGAGATGGCAGGAAAATTTAAAAGACTTGAGAAAAAACTGAATGAAAAAATATCAGATATGATGTCTAAGAAAAAGATTGAAAAGAAAAATATTCAAATGGGAAATAACAAATAGGATTTCATAAGGAAGTAAAATCATCAAAAAATAAAAATAATGTTTACTCTCAACAAGCTGACAAGATAACTGAAGGCTGAGAGGGAGCATTACATTTTTTTTCTACTAGAATAAGACATAGCAGTCATAATCGCTGAAGCAAAACTATAATTTCTATAAAATTTTAAAGTTTCTGTATCATGAGTAATGTTCTACATAAGATTTTCAGGCCTTAAATTGAGTAGTTATGGCTTTATTTGATAAATCAAATGAATAACCATTCCCATACCATACATTGTATCAAAGTCCATGCTTTGCAATTTTTAAATAAAACAATTTCTTCAGTCAAGAGCCAGAAAGTTTATACTCTTTTGAAAAATTACACAATGTATATTAGAAAGATACAGATATGAGCCTATAATAATCTAGGTTCAGTAAAGACTTAAAATATATATAGATCTAGGAAAATGATATGAGTGATCTTTGTTGTATGGAGTTTACAACTTTTTTGTAAATTCGAACATACTTTCTCTTAAAAATCTCTACAATGCATATAGACTGAAAGACATTATCTATAGTCATGTGATAGTGGCACACAGCTTTAATCACATCACTTGGGAGACAGAGGTAGGTGGATCTCTGACTTAAAGACAGTTTTGTCTACAGAGTGAGCTCCAGTCCAGCTAAGCTTACACAGATAAATTCTGCCTTAAAAAACAGCAACAAAAAATATTAGATAACTATTGTCTTTTAAGATTAAATATGATCATTCACAATATAAATCAGTATAAATTAATAATCCCAATTAAAACTATAAGTTTGCTTTATCAACTATCTTGTTTCCCCTAATCTTGTATTTCTATCTCAATAGTTTGTTGACCATTGGGGACTTTAGTAATGATCTCCTTTTTTCCTACAGTACTGGTTTAGTCATGGAAGATAATAGCAAGACCAGTATGTCTGGTCTTTGTTCCCCTACCAAAGTTTGAAGTTTCTTTTGAAACAGCTACTTCTACAATATTAATCTGACTTAAAATATCTTTCTTCAGGTTCTAAGACATTATCTATAGTCATGTGATTCATCTTACCTAGGATGCATTTAACAACAGCCGTGGTCTTATGAGACTTTCTGCTGCCTTAATCAACTCAGATTACTACTATAAAATACCAGGGACAATGTGGCTTAAACTGTAGACATTTATTTCTTAATGTTGTGGATGCTGGAAACCTATAATTGAGGCAAATAAAAGCTCTGTGGTTTTCTCCTTCTTCTTATTGAAAACATTTCATCATATGTGTCTAGCCTTATGACATCATCAAAAACTAACCACATCTCAAAAACAAATACTATCAGAATGTAGAGTATGGCCTCAATATATGAATATAAGATTAATTTTTAAATCTTATATTAATATAATATTAAATATTTGTTTCCGTCAGCTTCCCAAATTTTACTATCCTTTTAAGTTTTCCTTAACCTTTGGCCCTTCTTTACAAATACCACATTTGATAAACATTCTTTCATAGTATACTATTATATACTATTATATGCCTTTTTGAAATCTTATCTTGTATGTATACCAATAGGAGGAACATAGACAAATGATATAAAGAATTTGAGTACTGGAAGTACTTTGAAAATTGTGGGTGATAAAAGTATAGCTAGTTAGGTATACAGTATCTTCGAGAAATATGACTTTGAGCCAATAATTGTAAAGGTCCCAGAATTATACATGCTTTATTTCATCCTTTTTAATGAAAGAAGCATATGGTGTCTTCCTCAGTAGGATCTTACTACCATGTCTGGAGAATAACTAAGAGGACTAGCAATAGCTTGTAATGTTTGTGCATGTATGGAACTTGCTGGCTAACAACTCCAAAAGAAGTAAACAAATTCTGGCCATTGGGTTTTTTATGTAGTAGTGTCTGGTGTGCAGTATGGGCATTGGTATCATTCATAAGTCATACCTAGCTATAAATCATGTTAACTATAAAAGTGACTGGCTTGACAAGATACACCTACTGGTATAATAGTGACAAAAACATCATAGGAATAACCAACCAATTTCTCACTGGATTTGAGGATTGTTCCTCTAGATAAAACATACCTGTCACAATTATTGCTCAAAGGACCCATGACACTACAGGTAAGAGGCCCTGGGAGAGAAACATATAATATTGTTCTGGTAAAAAGACACAGTACAAAACCAATTCCTACACTTAATATTAAACTCATAAGTCAGTACATCTCTCAGACCTCATCTGAGAAGTTTCTATTTGTAGAATACAGTGAATACCATAGTAACTAAAATGCAGAGAATAAGAAACTGCAGAATCCTCTCTCTCTCTCTCTCTCTCTCTCTCTCTCTCTCTCTCTCTCTCTCTGTGTGTGTGTGTGTGTGTGTGTGTGTGTGTGTGTATGTGCTTTCAACACAGCAGGGAATCTGTACATAAAGTTACAGTGTTTGCAATAGCATGCCCTAAACCTGGGAAAATCCAAGCCAGACCAAATAATGGAAAGGAGCATTAAGTACATAGTTAAATCCCTAGCCTTGAAGATACTATCCATTGATAGTTGCTAAGATAGGGAAAGACAGTTCTCTGTAAAAGTGCAGCCCCTGGTAGAGCTGACCATGTTACAGTAGAAAAATCACACATTCGAAACTATTTCTGCAGCACCAAATGGGCTTGAAAGGTTTAAAATGAACAAAAGAATAAAATTGGATTAGTAAATAAGGGAAGTGGATCTGGGAAATGTGTCTTGAAAGTGGATATGATCAAAACATACTGCATCAAGTTCTACAAGAACTAATATTTTTTAATAATGACTCTTACTAGAAGTGCTTTATGAGAAAGTATGAACAAATCATTTTAGAAAGATCTACATGAGGAGGTTCACAGACAGACGAAGTAAACCAATGAAATTGTGGTAAGATACAATTAAACATTTTGCGAATGAAATTCTACAGACGAACATAATAGAATAGTGAGTGAATAAAGTGATGGTAGTTTCATATACACACTCACACAAACACACACACATACAAACACACAAAGAACTCAGAAGCAATGCATCAAACAAAATAAAGTCCCTGTAATTTTGAATCAAGTCTTTATACAGTAAATGATTATGTCAATTTTATTACCCTCCTTGCACCCTTAGTCAAGACAGAAAAGATCATTCAAGAAAATTAACAATTCAGATACTACAACCTGGTTGTTGACTTTTATCTTCTCTACTTAAACTTGTGTTCACATTCTAATACCAAAGTCTCTAAATTCTACCATTGGTTAAAATTTCAAGTAAAAGGTGAAAAGTATTTTGTCTTATTCAAATTTTAGAAATTTGATTGACTCAACTACCCAGTCTCAAAAATTATTAGAAATATTTTAGTCTCAATAATTCACATTGATTCTATTAGAATTTGACAATTTTTTATCTCCTTTGCCATATCATAGTCACACCAAGTATATTTTCTTATCTGGATCTGTAACAGCCCTTGAATTGATAGTGTTCCTTTTACACAATCCCTCCTAAATTGTACTCATAACATAGGAGTCTGAAAACTTTCCTGACTAAGACATAATTGGTAAATCTCCTAAAAATCCTATAAAACTTCTTCATTCTACATTAACACAAAGGTTTTTGTTTTAAAACTTCTAAGTTCTATGCCTATTGTTCTTATTACTCATCTAAAATTACTAGCTATTAATTTTTAACATTGCTCTTCTGCAAACAAATTTCACTTTTGAAGATTCTCAAGCAGTAGGCATAATTCCACTATGTAGCCTGTATTGTGGCTATTTTTTTTTCCTTAGAAAACAAAGGTGCCCCTCTACTCATATGACATTTGCTTAAATATCATCTTACTGTAAGGGCAGCCTAGATACTCTGTTTAACATCCTAATTTAACTGTTATCCTACTATCTTCAATACCATATTTCCTATATTTTCCTTCTTCTATGAGAGTTCTTATCTTAAAGTGTTCCACATGTGAGACAGGCTGTCACCATGTCAATTTAACTGGCTTTAAAGTGATAGAGACACTCCTGGGTCAGATGCCCTGGTACTGATATCATAAGAATGTGCTACCATACCAAGTCTATTACATTTCTAGTAATAAGGTAAATTGTATCACCAATGTCATTTACATATTATACTTTTATAGCTATATTATTCTGATTTGCCAGATATAACAATATATACTATTATAAACATCCCTAATAACAGATATATGTATTTCTAGGACTCTAGTGTTTAGAAGTTCAAGGTAAGGATGGTACATATTCAGGTTTGTTTGAAGCTGTCTTCCTGTATTATAAAAACTTAAAAGCTTAATGTGTCTTTATGTGGATGAAAGACAGAAAATGTGTTCTCAGTGGGAGTCTCTTGTAATGATGAATTCCACTATGACATGGTTTTCCCCTTAAAGACCTTATCTCCAAATTCACTGTCTTGGGTACCAGTAGTAGCATGATGAATTGAATAATCCCAGGACTGTGTGCATTCTAACAGTATTCTTTTTTATTTTTACTTAAAATCTTTTCCATACAATATGTTCCATCATATTCTTAACCATCCACCCAGGTCTTTTCTCTCTACCTTCATATACACTCAACTTCATGAAATTCCAGTCCCTTCACTTCTCTTTTTTAAAAAGCAACAACAGAAAAACTGAAAATCAACATGGACAGAAAATTAATACAGAGAATTAGAAAGAAAGAAAGAAAGAAAGAAAGAAAGAAAGAAAGAAAGAAAGGAAGGAAGGAAGGAAGGAAGGAAGGAAGGAAGGAAGGAAGGAAGGAAATAAAAAAGTACCAGAACAAGCATCCCCCAAAAAGAACATGCAGTACGTTTTGTATTGGACATTACACTACTCTGTCATTGGATTTAAGACATACTCTATAAGAAACTAAGAGTAGATTCATAGGACCTAGAGGAAATCATACAAATATTACTCTCCTAAAGGAACATGTCAATAAACTGGCTTCTAATGACATAGTGCTATACTCATAGATCATTGTTAATCAGTCCTCACCAGAGAAGCTTTGTCTTGCATGACATTATAACTGACACAAAGATCCACAATTGGGCCATGTACAGACAATGAAACTCTTTAGAACACTCAGCCTAAATACAATTCTTATGACAAATATTACGTCTCTTAACTAGCACAATTCTAAATGCCAAGCACCAAAAAAATTCTAATGCCTGAAAATACCTAAAAATCTGAATAAATAATTCACAGATTAAAACATGTAAGACTACCTGTATTATTATTTGCTTTCATATCCTCCATCCACTTCAGACTCAAGGATGATTTTGGCAATTCTACTTCTTTGCTTCACTGTGGCATTGAATTCTCTCCCCTAAGGCTATTAATGCATCTTTATTCCACAGCCAAGCATGAAATTTGCAATAACTATGCCCTTCACATATAAAAAGCTTCCTAAGCATTTATAGTCAGTATTAAGTAAATATTAAATGAGTAAAAGGAACAAAAGCAGTATCAGAAAGTATGCAATCTACCTGTACATTGTATCTCCTGCTTCCAATTTCATAGTGTTGAAATAAAAGATAATTACCAGGTTTTCTTTATTTGCCATTATATAAAAGAAAGACATTCTTGGGTTTTAGAAATGTTACACCAGAGAAAAAAGAAACAAATTATATCATGTCATATTTGTTACTTTTAAATTTTTGAATGATTTTGTCTGACAGGTTTTTAACATTAAGCAATGTGGCTATTTTATTGTAATATTTTTATCAAATGTTTGAGAATTTTATTTAATGTACCTTGATTACAGTCATCTTCAATCCCTCCCTCAAATACCTCCCCAACTCCCTAACATTCACACTTCATGTCTTTCTGTGTCTTTTATTATGTTTTATTTTCTTTTTTTTTTTTTTTGTTTAAGGCTGTATTGTAGCAGACGTGTTAATCCTCTGGCTGTTAAACTCTTTCTGCACCTCCCTCTTCCACAATGCTCTCTGAACCATAAATGTATTGTGTTGTAAGTGTATTAATTACAAAACTCAATGTTTGATTTTACAAAAAAAACAATTTCATGCAAGTAGACAACTGAATGTGTTCAGTGTACCATACATATTAATCTATTTCTATTTTTTATGTGTTTGAGTTTTTTGTCTGTTATACCATGTATATTAATGATGCACAAAATGGCTAGAGGAAAGAGAGTTTAATCCTCTGGAACCATGTGGGTACTAGAAATCAAACCCAGGTCTTCTGGACAATGAGGCAATACTATTAAACCCTGACCCATCTATCAAGCCCCTATTATTTATAATTTTGTTATCTGAGAAATAATAAAAATTAACTCAAAAACAATAGTAAAAAGACCATGGATTTATTTAACCAATATGCAACCTTAATTAATAAAATTGAATCTATCAGGACAGTTGAGCTTATTTCAGTACCTATGTACTAGAATGGGCCAATTAGTATCTTCACTTACAATAAAAAGTCAAAGATATAACTAATATGCTTCTATGATGAATAAAATAAACATACTAATATTGAAATTATATTAACCAGATAAAACATATTGTGGACTTTTAGACAAAATAAGAGCATATTTAGAAAATATCAAAGTCAGTATTGTATTTACTATTTTCTAGTATACTTATCATTCATCAAAACCATGGCATTTTATTCTTCCACATCGGGCAACATAAAAATGCATACTTCAAATAATATGATAAAAATGACTCTAGTTCAGTTTTCTAGGTATGCCTTTATTTTTATGAAGATAAGAAACATCGACATGTTAAAATGCTATTTATCAGAGTGATAATTACAAAGATAAACCATGTTGCTGCTTTGATTGACATTTAGATTTCTCTTGTCTTGGCCCTAAGTATAGTCAACTCTTGACCCAAAGATAGGTACATTACTTTGTAAACTTACAGAGTAATCATTAGATTATACATCATTATCTATGGTTTGATTGGGTTACAATCCTCTAAAACAATTACCTGAAAATTTAATAACCCTGATGAAAAAATTGGATTTTAAACTGTGTTTTAAAAGTTTGTAATTTAACTAGAAAATGTTTGTGAATCTTAATACATGTAGTCTTTGAGCTGTTTTCTCTATTGCTAGTTCCCTATTGCTAAAAGAGAACCATTTTATAACCTTGAACACACTCAAAATATATAAAGAACTCAAAAGTTAGATCCTAACACCCCAGTTAAAACTGGGGTAAAGAACTAACCATAGAATTATCTAGTGGCAAAGAAACACTCAAATGTTAGATGTTGTTGCTTATCATAGAAATGCAAATCAAAATGACTCTAAGATTTCACTTTACAGCCATCGGAAAAGCTAAGATAAAAAACTCAAGTGACAGCACATGCTAGAATGAATGTGGAACAAGAACACTCCTATATTGCTGGTGTGAGTGCCAACTTGTACAATCACTCTGGAAATCATTTTGGTAGCTTCTCAGACAAAAATTCTACCTCAAGACTCATCAGCACTACTCTTGGGCATATACCCCAAAGATATTCCACCATCCCACAAGGACACATGTTTAACTATGTTAATAGCAGCTTTATTCATAATAACTAGAAACTGGGAATAACATAGATGCCCCTCAAATGAAGAATGAATAAAAAATGTTGTTTGTTTACAACAAGAAATAGTACTCAGCTCTTAAAGAGAAAACAAGAAATAGTACTCAGCTCTTAAAGAGAAAGACATCCTGAATTTTGTAGCCAAATGAATAGAACAAGAAAATACCATCCAGAGTGAGGCAACTCAGACCCAAAAGGACATGTATCATGTGTACTCACTTATAAGTATATATTAGTTATAAAGTACAGGATAGCTATGCTGCAATCCACAGACCCAAATAACCAAAATAACAAGGAGGGCCGAAGGCAGGCTAGTTGAATCTTTCTTAGAAGGGAACATAAAATATATATTGGAGGTAGATAGAGGTAAGGAGCTTTGTGGGAGAAGGGATGAGAAGGGGAACCAGGTGGAGAGGTCAGGTCTAGGGAGAACAGGTGAGAGAAAATGGAAATTGGTGGTGGGCAAGGCAGTGCTATCTCTAAGACAAGCGAGTGATTTGAGATGCAGGCAGGTCTCAGGATGTTTATGAAGGTGACTCTAGCTCAGCCTCCTAGCTGTGGGGGATATGAATCATGAAGTGGCCACTTCCACGAGACATGCAAGATTTCCAGTGGAAAACTAAGGACAGCAACCAACCCATAAAACCTTTAACCTAAAATATGCCCTGAATATAAGATATACAGAGACAAAGACAGAACAATGAAGGAGGGAATGACCAACCAATGATTGCTCCAAATTGAAACCCATCATGGACATGAATTAATCCCTGATTCTACAAATGATACTCTGTTATTCTTACAGAGAGGAGCCCAGAGTAGCTATAGATACTCTAAGAGGCGCAATCCTGCAGCTGACAGAAACAGATGCAGAAACCCATAGTCAAACATTAGATGGAGCTCATGGAGTCTTGGGGAAGAGTTTGGGGAAGAACTGAGATACAAAGAGGGTACAAACTCAACAGTAAGATCAACAGAGTTAAATACCCTGGATCTTCGGAAGCTGCCCGAGACTGAACCATAAACCAATGAGCAAACATGGACTGGATCTAGTTCTCCCTGGCAGTAGTAGCAAACGTACAGCTTAGTATTCATGAGGTTCCACAAGTAGGGTCTGTCCCTGAATTTGTTGACTGCCTGTGGATCCTATTTCCCTAACTCGGCTGCATTGTCTGGTCTTAGGGAGAGATGATGTGCCCTGTCCTGCAGTGACTGATGTGCCATGAATGTGTGTGTGTGTGTGTGGGGGGGGCAAATAAACAAAAGAAAGAAAGAGAATAAAAATCAAAAGAAACATATACAGACACAAAGAAATATATTTGCACAGGTGAGAATCCCACGAAAATGCAAAGCTGGAAGCCATAATATATACTCAAAGGACCTGTAAGGGGAAATAAAAAAAAAAAAGAAAAGAAAAGTCCTTACAAAGTATTATGATGCAAACGAAATCTAAAATGTCACTGAGGCCATATTGTGTTGCCCATGTACTGCTAGCCATTTTTCATCTGCAAGTGGTTATCAATGAGAGATAACTTCTGGGTTTAGGATGAGTGTTCTGTCTACTTATCTCAGCACTGAATCTCCATGTGGCCCATACCCATACATGTTCTTTGCATGCTGCCACAGTCTCTGTGAGTCCATATGTTCATTGGTCAGGTTGTGTTTAGAAGGGTTTGTTCTATCTCCTCTTCCATGGGATTATCTGAGTCCTGAATTGAGGGATTTTATGGAGACATCCAATTTAGGACTGAGTGTTCCAAGATCTCTTAACTCTCTGGACATTGTACAGGTTTTCATCTCTGTTTTATTCTCATCTACTGAGGCAGAGAGCTTCTCTGACGGTAGATGAGCAATATATTGATCTATGAGTACAGCAGAATCTCATTAGAAGTCATTTTATATTTTATTATTACAGTAACAATATAGCTGTTTGAATATGTTTGAATAGATAATGGCTCCTATAAATGCATGTGTTTGAATGCTTGAATCATAGAGAGTAGCATTCTTAGGAGGAATGGCCTATGAAGGTCGGCTCTGAGGTCTCATATATATACTCAAAAATGGTAAATGAGACACATTCTCCTCCTAGCTTCCTGCAGATAAAGATGTAGAGCCCTCAGCTCCTTCTCCAGCACCATGACTACCTGAATGCTGTCATGCTCCCCACCATGACAATAATAGACTAAATTTTTTAAACTTTTTATTCATTATTTAATTACATGTCAAATGTTTTTCCCCTCCCCAATTCCCCTCCAAAACCCCCCTATCACACTCCCCTTCGCCCTGCTTCTATGACTTTTGAAATCTTAAGCCAGCACCAATTACATGTTATCCTTGGTAAGAGTTGCCTTGATCATGGTGTCTCTTCCCAGTAAGAAGACAGTAAGACTTGGTTTAACCCCTTCATTTCTGGAAATGTAATTCATGTTCTTGGGTACCAAAGCGATGTTGGGAATGGATGGTATCTCACAAAGTGGGTTTTAAGTTCAATCAGATATTGGTTTATCACTCCCATAAGCTTTGTGTCACCTTTACTCTGGTCATCACTGTCTATAAAAGGGTTTATAGCTGGGTTGATTTTCACTTTTCTTCTTTCATAGCATGTAGAATAGCTTCTAGTACCATGACCATTTGTCAGTAGGAATGAATGCTTTAGATAAGCACCAGCTCATCTTCTATGAGTTCATTGATTTGTGTAGGTGCATTATTTTAAAATTTTTATTTCTCTTAATTTTATGTGCATTGGTATTCTGCTTCCATATATATGTCTGCATGAAGTTGTCAGGTCCCCTGGAACTGGAGTTTCAGACAATTGTGATGTGAGTTCTGGGTGTTAAACCTGGATCCTCTGAGAGAGCAGCCAGTGCTCTTTACCACCAAGCCATTTCCCAGCCCTGGTGTTATTCTTATATGAACTATTTCTGTGCTTTACCCAAAAGGGCTTCCTTTCCTACCATATGTACTTTAAAAATATTTCCTGTAGTTCTTTTGGATAAGTCTCAAGTCGTTTATCTGCTCGTCTCCTACATTTTTATGATTATATAATTTATGTCTCTCAAACAACATATGTATGGGAGTGGAAGGGATATGCTGAAAATGTTGTGAATTCAGGATATCACAATAGATATTAGATAGTGAATGGAAAAAACAATCATTTTGAAAAAACCCATTGCAATATATTGCAATTCAGGGACAATTTTATCAATTATAATAAAATACAGACACCACATGTTAAAAAAAACACATCATAAAAGGAAGGACCTCTAAGGTAAATAAACCAAAACCAGGTATAAAACAGCCTTCTCATAAACATCACTGCTATTTCGAAGAGATGGTTCTCTCCTAAAGTATGGCAATAAAATAAATAATGACAAAAATTTCTGTGGATGGAAATTATTAAACAATCATTATGTAGGATTTAATGAACAAGAATACTGAGAATTTTAATCAAACCTCCACTTAATTTTGCTGAAGAATTGTAAGTTTTCACATTTATGCAAAGTTTAACCAAATAAATTTTATTTTTAATGAATGTTTATGTCATGTTTCAACAATAAAATTAGACATGGAATTAGTCTTGCAACCCATTGCTCATGCACAATATTTAAAGGTTGCTTATGTGAGTTCACAAGTTGCAACATCTTAGATATTTTATGAATATAGTTTTCATTAAGCTTTCTATGAAGAAAAAACTATCAATTCTTTTATTGTCCACTTGGTTTTCCCTCTTAGCCTAGCATTTGCTGGCTACCAGCATGCATTACTCAAAGGATATTATAAAGAAAAGAAGTCACACATAGACTGCCTACAGGAACTCATATAAAATATTCCTATCAACATGGTAATGTTCATATATAAAACTATAACTTTTTGAAGGATTATATATGTATATATTTATACATAAAATTTATACTTTAATTTTACTAAATATGCATTTTAATTTAACATATGCTAAAGCAAAAAAGAAGATTTCATATATCTCTAAATTACTAGAGTGAGATTTTAATTGGTAGTCACTTAATGGTTGTGTTTACAATCCTTTTATCATTTTTATGTTTTTGTTCTTCAAAAGAATAATAACCAAAGCAAAGAATGCCACTACATATCATGGTAGCCAAAAAGAATTATCTGAAATTCACAGGATTGCATATCTGCACTCCACTTCACAGGACACAATTTAACCTGCCTCCCTGGAGGCTTGGTGTATCCCTAGAGAATCAGGGAAGACACAAAAGAAAAAGATTAAACAAAAAACAAACGAAACAAAAACAAACAAACAAAATATACAGGCAATACTGGAGATGAAAAGCCTAGGACGGAGAACAGGAACATCAGACACAAGTATCAACTACTGAACACAAGAGATGTAAGAAAGAATCTCACCTGTAGAAAATATGATAGAAGAAACAATACACTGGTCCACAAAAATGACAAACTAAAAAACTTTCTAGCACAAGACATCCAGGAAATTTGAGCCCCTATAAGAAGACCAAACCTAAGATTAATAGAAATAGAAGAAGGTTCTCAGATTTAAGGTTAAGAAAATACCTTCACAAAATTACAGAAGAAAATTCCCCAAACCTAAAGAAATAGTTGGCAATAAGTGCAAATGAAACTTACAGAGCACCAAACAGATTGGAGCAGAAAATAAAATCCTCCCACCATATAATAATCAAAACATTAAATGTAGACAATAAAAAAAGAATATCAAAAGCAGTAAGAAAAAGACCAAGTAACATATAAGGGCAGAAATCAAATTACACCTGACTTCTTAACAGAGCCTCTAAAAGCCAAAAGGGACTAGAAAGATATCTTGCACACCTTAAGAGACCACAGAAGTCAGCCCAGACTACTAAACACATCCAAACTTTCAATCACTATTGATGGAGAAACCAAGATATTCCATAACAAAAATAAATTTATACATTATCTTTCCAATAATCCAGCCCTACAGAGGATACTTCAACAAGAGGGGAATAGCTATACCCAAGAATACACAAGAAATTAATAATTTTACAGCACATCCAAAAGAAGAAAAACACACATACACACTAACATAACCAGCATCAAAATAACACAAAAAACAGTCATTGGTCTTTAATATCTATCAGAATGAATGGATTAAATTCACCATTAACACACAACTAGCAGAATGGATGTGGAAAAATCATGCATTATTCTACTGCATACATGAAACACACCTCAGAAACAAAGATATTTACTGTTTAAGAGAAAAGGGCTGGAAAAAGATTTTCCAAGCAAACAGACCTAAGAAACAAGCTAGAGTAGACATTTTAATATCTAAAAATAGACTTTCAACCAAAAGTAAACAAAAGAGATGGGAAAGGACATTTCATGCTCATCAAAGGAAAAATTTACCAAGATGGTATCTCAATTATGAACATCTAAGCTTCAAATGCCAGGGCACCTACATTTGTAAAATGAACTTTACAAAAGCTTAAATCAGACATTGAATGCCACACATTAATAGTGGGAGACTTCAACATCCCACTCTCACCAAATGGATAGGTTTCCTAAACAGAAAATAAACAGAAATAATGAAACTAACAGAGGCTATGAATCAAATGGTCCTAACGTATATCAACAGAGTGTTTCACTCAAACACACACAATAAAACATACTTTCTTACCAGTAATTCATAGAACTTTCTCCACAATTGAGCATGTACTAGATCACAAAGCAAGACTCAACAGATATAAGAAGATTGAAATAACCTCCACATATTAACTGATCACCATATATTAAAATGAGACTTCAACAACAGTGACAAAATAGTAGTCTTACCGACTCATGGAAACTGAACAACTCTCTACTGAATGACTACTGGGTCAAAGAAGGTGTCTTAGTCAGGGTTTCTACTCCTGCACAAAACATCATGACCAAGAAGCAAGTTGAGGAAGAAAGGGTTTACTCAACTTACACTTCCACATTGCTGTTCACCAAAGGAAGTCAGAACTGGAACACAAGCAGGTCAGGAAGCAGGAGCTTGCTTGTTCTTTGACTATTTGTTTATTGTCTTGTTTGTTCCTCGACTATTTGCATCTATCATATTGTTAGTTCCTCAACCTAGAACTGACCTTAATACTTGCATGTAATTAAAATTGAATACAAGCAAAAAAAAAAAAAAGAATCATGAATCACACTGCTCACCACCTATTTGTATATTATACACTATAACATGATATAGTATAGTATAATATAATAATATAATATGATATAATAGAGTATATGTATATGTACATGCATGTGTATGTGTGTCAGGTAACTCAACATATAGAAAATAGCACTAAGGTTCAGGAGAATCTTAAAGGATTTTAGCAGAAATTTGAACATTCATGATCTTCATGTCTTTAAATATAAAGGATTTATATATATATATATATATATATATATATGGACAATATGATAATATACACTCAACCAAACAACTCCTACAGCTGATCTAGACCTTCTCCAATATGGTTTGGCAGGAATTTAATGCAAAAGTCTTAGTAGCCCTCCTTTATACAAATGATAAATAAACTGAGAAAGAAATCAGTGAAAGAACACCTTTTACAATAGCCACAAATAATATAAAATATCTTGGTGTTACTCTAACCAAGCAAGTGAAAGACCTTTATTACAAGAACTTTAAGTCTATAAAGAGAGAAACTGAAGAAGATATCAGAAAATAGAGACATCTCTCATGCTCATGGATTGGTAGAATATTATAGTAAAAATGGCTAATGACACTACTGGGCAGTGTGGCTCTGTTGGAAAAGGTATAGACTTGTTAGAGTGTGGGGCAGTGGGCTGTGAGAGGCAGCTGGGTACCTAGTTGAGCTATCTTAAAACCCTGGAGACCCTCAGAGAAGGTAGGAGTTAGGCTTTGTTCCTGGGACCCCTGGTTGCTTTCACATAGCCACAGCAGTCTACAGCTCCTCTCAAAGAGAAGTTTGTAGCCTTTGAGTCATGTAGCACACATAGAGGGTGTGACTACAGGCAGAGCCTCAAGACATCTCCATATTCATGAGATACCTAAAGCCCAGAGGGTGTAACCAATTAAGCATTCCTTCCCAGACCTTTCACCTCCTCTAAAAAAGTATTTAACCTCAGGCCCACCCTGAGAACTTGGAGTATAGCTTCATCCATTTTCCACGATGATAATAAATATCTTAGGAACATATCTTAAGACCCTAGACTACCTCTCTTCTTTGGGTCCCGCTGTGGAGAACTGTGGAGAAGGTCTTCAACTATAGAGCTCCCATCTAATCTCCTGCTGACAACCTCTCTATGTTCCAGACATGAAGACCCAGCCAAGCGAGTCACCCTGACCAAGAGTCTCTTCCCACAGGGCCACCAGAGCTTGTCCCTCTCACCCTTTGGCTGTGGGTTGATCCAGCCTGTATGCACCCATCTTTGTCCTTTCCACAGCCTGAGAGCCCAAGGGCTTCAGACCAGTTGGTCCCTGGCCACACCTTGGCCTGGAGATCCCCAACACAAATCTCCAACCCCTGTGGGGGGTCTTAGACTGTGTTCTGCACACCCTTAGAGTGGAGTCTTGCAGCTTCTCACATTCCCTGGCACATGTGGAGTAAACTCAGCTGAATTCCTATGCCTCTGCTTCCCTGAGCCAAGGCCCCATCCCTTTGGGGCGGCAGACATGCAACCCATAATTCAGCCCAACAGGACCCATGCCTACGCAAGTGTCACAGCCCAACATTTGAGGAAGTGTGTCACTGTGGAGACAGGGCGTAGAGGTCTCAGATATATGCTTAAGTCTGGCCAGTGTGATCGAGAGTCTTCTCTTGGCAGGTGTATGCTCCCTGGTGTATACTCAAAAGATGCGCTACCATACCTCAAGGGCAAATGTTCTACTATGTTCATAGCAGCCTTATTTGTAATAGCCAGAAATTGGAAACAACATAGATGCCTCTCAACTGAAAAATGGATCGAGAAAATTTGCTTCATTTTCACAATGAAATACTATTCAGCTATTGAAAATAAGGATATCATGAATTTTGCAGGCAAATGGATAGAACTCGAAAATATTATCCTGTGTTAGATAACCCTGACTCAAAAGTATATGCATTGTATGTACTCACAAGTGGATATTAGCCAAAAAGTACATCATATCCATGATGCAGTCCAGAGACCCACAGAGGCTAAACAAGAAGAAAGACTGACACAATGATGTTTGAATCTGACTTAAAAGGGATAACAAAACAGTCATAGGACACAGTGGAGAGAGGGAAATTGATGAAAAGGGGGATGGAGAGAAGAAATGTGTGTGTGTCTGTGTGTGTAGGGGGGGTGTAATATCAGGCTTCAAGTATGGGGAGAGACTGGAGAGACAACCAGAGGGCCAGGAGAATGAATGAAACCTGTTGACTGGAGGGGGTGGGGTGTTGAAGGCCATTTCTATGACGAGTCAGATACGTGTGATGGGGGAAACCCCAGGAGCCTATGGGGATGACTTTAGCAGAGATTCCTAGCAATGGGGATATCAACCTGAAGTTGCCACCTCCTGTAGCCATGCAAAAACCCTATTGTAGGAATTAGGACATGGACTCACCAACAAAATTTTGACTCAAAATGTATCCTGTCTACAAGAAATTCAGGGGCAAAGATAGATCAGATATTGAGATATTGAGGAAATGAACAAACAATAACTGGTCCAACTTGACAACCATGCAAAAGGTAAGCTTTATTCCCTGACTCAATTAATGATACTCTGTTATGTTTACAGACAGGAACATAGCATAACTGTCCTCTGACAGGCTCTACCTAGCGGCTAACTGAAACATGTGCAGAGGCCACAGCCAAATATTGAACAGTGCTTGGGGAATCTTAAGGAAGAGATGGGAGAAGGATGGAAGGGCACAGAGGTGATAGGAATTCCACAGGAAGACCAAGAAACTCAACTAACCCAGACCACTGAGGGTCCTCAGAGACTGAATCATCAACCAAAAATTATATACTGGCTAGGTTTCGAACTCTCACTTATATGTAGCAGATATGCAGATCTGTCTTCACATAGATAACAACTAGAATGGGGATTTTCCTTAAATCTGTTGTCTATCTGTGGATCCTGTTCCTGAAACTGTGATTCTATGTCTTGCCTCAGTGGGATAGGATGTCTAACTCTGCAGAAACTTGATATGTCAGGGTGGGGGATACCTCGGAGGGGGGCTACACCTCCTCATAGAAGAAAGGGAGGGGCTGATGGGGTAAAGACTATGTATGTGTGTGTGGGGTGGGACAGGGAATTGGGGCTGTGGTCCATATGTAAGGTGACTAAATAAATAAATAAATAAATAAATAAATAAAAACAATAAAAGGAATTCACAACATTTTTGCAGAATGCATTCTGTAAAAATGGAGAAAGTAACATAGAAAACATTCCAGAGAACCATGAAAAGACCTACACCATGGGACACAGAAACATTCCCTTTGCCCTGCTGTCATATAAACATACTAAAAGTATTTGAGGGAAAATAAAGAGCTCCATAGAACAACAATGTACTGCATTTACATATAGAGGGTAAAAATCAGAGGACAGAAATACTGTAAGAAAAATAAGATAAAAATAAAACTTAAGACAAAAAACCATGATAAAATAAGAAAAAGAAGTATCAAGAACAGTAATAAAAAAGCTATTAATTTTGTTTTGAGTATTTATCACCATCTAACCCAAAAGGACAGCTACACTATTCAGTTATAAACAAAGAATAGAAAAGAAAAAAAAGAAAAAGAAACAAAACAGGACACTTAGCATGGAAGAGGAGGTATTACAGCTGCAATCTACTCTCAGCACTGTTTGTTCACAGAGTGTCATTCCCAAAAGAAATAGTAAATGGCTTTCAATACCATATACTGTGGTTTCTGTTTCCTTGTGTGCAGAAGAACTCCAGAGAGGCTTTCAATCTGTCAGGTCACTTCCCCTGCATTTCTTTAAGCTGTGATGTCAACTGTTCTGAGTACAGCAGATTTTATAGGATGGCTCAGGATACGGTGTCTTCATGGGAGCAAGTGACCTGACAGACAACCCAGGGACAAAAGAAGAAGATTCCAGACAGAGTCACCTAGACCAACAAACACCAGGGATAGCCAGGTGGTGAGAGGCAAACTCAAGACAATAAGCCAATATACACAGGCATCATTAGAACGCAGTTCTCCCACCACAGCAAGCCGTAAATACACCCACATACCTGAAAATCTGGAATCTGTCTTAAAATCCTATCTCATGAAGATAATAGAGTCGTTTAAGGAGGATATTCATAACTCACTGAAAGATGTAGGAGGAGCTAGGGTGGGAGGAGTAAAGAGGGGAAGAGGAAAGGGAAGAGGAGGAGCGATGGAGAGCCATGCAGGTATGGAGAGAAGTCACGGGTAACAACTTTTATTTAGGTTAGCTAATTGGGAAACAACTTTCTTTGTATGGGCATATTGTTACTAATGATTACAAAATATATAAGCTTTTTGATAATTTAAGCAAAATCAGAAATCAGAGTCTCATTTTTCTACTGGACCCACATGGATGGTGGGATGGTCTGAGCAATGCCCAGCCTATCAGAAACAGCATGGAAGATTGGCAGAGTGATCTCCCATGCTGATGTCTTCTGGGTGGCAGGGCTGATGTTTTTGGCTGGCTGTTTCTAGCTGTGGGGCACATGTGGCCTCTGGCCGAGAGACATGGCGGCTGATCTGGGCAGAGCTGCCGCAGCTTAGATAATCAGTTTGATCTATGGCCAAATTAAATAATTATTTCAACAGGAAGAAATACAGGAAAACACAGGTAAACATGTAAAGGAATTGAATAAAGCAATCCAAGACCTAAAAGGAGAAGTAGAAACAATAAGGAAAACACAAATGGAAGCAAACCTGGAAATTAAAAATGTAGGAAAGAGGCTAGGAATTACAGATGTGAGTATCACCAACAGAATACAAGATAAAAGAGAGAATCACAGCTGTAGGAGATACAGTAGAAGAGATTGAGACAACTGTCAAAGAAAATTCAAAATGTGAAAAACTCCTAGCCAAACCATCCAGAAAATATAGAATACAATGAAAGAACTAAATCTAAGAATAATCAGAATAGAGGAGAACAAAATTTTTCAGCTCAAAGGACATGAAAATGTCTTCAACAAAATCATAGAAGAAAATTTTCCCAGCCTAAAAAAAGAGATGGCCATAAAAGTACAAAATCCTATAGAATACTAAGTAAATGGAACCAAGAAAGAAAAGCCTCTTGTCACATAATAATCAAAACACTAAATCCACAGAACAAAGAAAGAATATTAAAGCATCAAGGAAAAAGGGCTAAGTAACATACAAAGGAAGGCCTATCAGAATTAAACCAGACTTCTCAACAGATTCGATGAGAGCCAGAAAAGACTTTTCAGAGATCATGCACACTCTAAGAGAACACAAATGCTAGCCCAGGCTACTATACCCAGCAGAACTCTCAAATAACATAGATGGAGAAAACCAAAATATTCCAGGACAAAACCAAAATCAAACAGTATCTATCTACCAATCCAGTCCTACAGAGGATCCTAGAAGGAAAAATCCAACACAAGAAAGGTACCTGCACCAAAGAAAAAGCAAGATATTAAGCATCTCACAACAAAGCCAAAAGGAAAGAACAACAAGAACATAAAGCCACCTATAAAAATGAACATATCAGAAACCAACAGTCACCTCTCTTTAATATCTCTCAATACTAATGGACTCAACTTACCTATAAAAGACATAAGCTAATAGACTGGATATGCAAACAAGATCCAGCATTTGGCTGCACACAATAAACACACCTCAATAACAAAGAAAAACACTATCTCAGAGTAAAAGGATGGAAAAGGATCTTCTAAGCAAATGGTCCCAGGAAACAAGCTGCAATTTCTATCCTAATATCCAATAAAATACAGTTTCAACCAAAAGTTATCAAGTGTGATGAAGAAGGACACTTTATATTCATCAAGAGGAAAATCCACAAAGAGAAAGTCTCAATTCTCAACCTCTATGCCCTAAATGCAAGACCACACACATTCATCAAAGAAATTTTACTAAAGTTCATAACACACATTGAACTCCATACAATAATAGTGGGAGACTTCAACAGTCCACTCTCAACAATAGACAGGTCATTGAATTAGAAACTAAACAGAGATACAATGGAACTAATAGAAATTATGAACTAGATGGATTTAACAGATTTCTACAGGACATTTCACCTTAAAACAAAAGAATACACCTTCTTCTCAGCACCTAATATACCTCTCAAAATTGACCATATAATTGGTCACAAAACAACATTCAACCCATACAAGAAGTTTGAAATAATCCTGTGTATCCTATCAAATCACGATGGCCTAAGGCTGGTCTTCAATAACATCAAAAATAACAGAAAGCCCACATACACATGGAAACTGAACAACACTCTATTCAATGAAAACTTTGTCAGGGAACAAATAATGAAAGAAATTGAAGACTTTTCAGAATTTAACGAAAATCTTGAAACATCACATCCAAACTTATGGGACACAATGAAAGCAGTGGTAATAGGAAAATTCATAGCACTAAGTGCCCTGGTACAGAAACTGGAGAGATCTTACTCTAACAACTTAACAGCACTCTGGAGAGCTCTAGAACAAAAAGAAGCAAACTCATCCAAGAGGAGTAGAAGGCAGGAAATAGTCAAACTCAGGGGTGAAATCAACCAAATAGAAACAAAGAGAACAATACAAAGAATCAACAAAACCAAAACTGGATCTTTGAGAGAATCAACAAACTAGATAAACTTCTAGCCATACTAACTAAAGGGCATAGAGGCAGTATCCAAATTAACAAAATCAGAAATGAAAAGGGAGACATATTAACAGAAACAGAGAAAAGTTAAAAACTCATCAGATCATACAATAAAAGCCTATACTTAAAAAAAAAACTGGAAAAGCTAGATGAAATGGATGGTTTTCTAGACAGATACCATGTACCAAACTTAAATCAAGAGCAGGAAAACCATCTAAACAGGTCCATATTGCACAAGTAAATAGAAGTTATTAAAAAAAAAAAACCTCCCAACTTAAAAAAAAAAACAAAAACAAACAAACAAAAAACCCTACGGCCAGATAGATTTAGTGCAGAATTCTACCAGACCTTCAAAGAAGACCTGATACTAATATTCGTCAAACTATTACATAAAATAGAAGCAGAAGGAACACTACCTAACTCGTTCTATGAAGCCACAATTACTCTGATACCTAAACCACACAGGGACCCAACCAAAAAAGAGAACTCCAGAACAATCTCACTTATGAATATAGATGCAAAAATACTAAATAGAATTCTTGCAAATCAAATCCAAGAACAAATCAAAACCATCATTCACCACGATCAAGTAGGCATCATCCCAAGGATACAAAGTTGGTTCAATATATGAAAATCCATTAATGTAATCCACTATATAAACAAATTCAAAGAAAAAAATCACATGATCATCTCCTTAGATGCAGAAAAAGCATTTGACAAAAGACAACACCCTTCATGTTAAAAATCTTGGAGCGATCAGGAATTCAAGGCCCATATATAAACATAATAAAAACAATTTACTGCAAAGCAACAGCCAATAACAAACTAAATGGAGGCATACTTGAAGCAATCCCACTAAAATCAGGGACAAGAAAAGGATACCCACTCTCCCCATATCTATTCAATGTAGTACTCGAAGTGCTAGCTAGAACAGTGAAACAACAAAAAAACATTAAGGGGATACAAATTGGCTAAGAAAAAATAAAGATATCACTATTTGCAGACTATACAATAGTAAACATATTCTTGGGAATATACCCAAATGATGTGCCACCATGCCACAGGGGCACGTGTTCCACTATGTTCATAGCTGCCTGGTTTCTGATAGCTAGAAGCTAGAAACAACCCAGATGTCCCACGACAGAAGAATGGATACAGAAAATGTGGTTCATTTACACAATGGAATACTACTTAGCTATTAAGAACAAGGATATCCTGAGTTTTGCAGGCAAATGGATAGAACAAGAAAATATCATCATGAGTGAGGTAACTCAGACCCATAGGGATATGCATGGTATGTACTTATTAAAAAAGAAAAAAGAAAAAGTATGCAGTCCACAGAACTCAAAAAGTTCAACAAGCTGAAGAGCCTGATAAAATGTGGAGTGTAAAATAAATAAATAAAAATAAATAAATAAATAAATAAATAAATAAATAAATAAATAGATTTGTCATTGTAGGTAGGTACCACTACACAGCAATAGAAACCTTAATTATGACAGTGACTGTGATGGACTGTATATGTTTGGCCCAGGGAGTGGCACTATTTGGAGGTGTGGCCTTGTTGGAGTAGATGTATCCTTCTTGGAGTAGATGTATCCTTGTTGGAGTATGTGTGGCACTGTGTTTGTGGGCTTAATTACCCTAGTCCTAGGTGCCTGGAAGCCAGTCTTCCATTAGAAGCCTTCACATGAAGATGTAGAACGCTCAGCTCCTCCTGTACCAAGCCTGTCTGGATACTGCCATGCTAACACCTTGTTGGTTATGGACTGAACCTCTGAACCTGTAAGCTAGCCTCAATTAAATGTTGTCTTTATAAGAGTTCCCTTGGTCATGGTGTCTGTTCACAGCAGTAAAACTCTAACTAAGGCAGTGACCAATGGAAGAGGGCCCAGTCCAGTATGGGTGGTAACATCCCTTGACTAATAGTCCTGAGTTCTATGAGAAAGCAGACTGAACAAGCCAAAGGAAGCAAGCCAGTAAGCAGTGTGTTGGAAATTTCCCCTAATAAATAAATATTACAAGTGACCAATCACTCAGAAAGTAGGCAGGACTTCCGGGTTGGGAAGATAAAGAGGGAATCCAGGACAATGAGATGGTCCTTTTGGATAGAGGGAGCAAGAGAGGCAAACAGAATGTAGGAAGCCAGAGGCTATCAAAAAGTTTGAGAGGTGGATCCACCAGGATTTATAATAGATTAGTTTATAAAATTAGGATGCTAGGTTCTGCGCCCATCAATTGTGTTACCTGTTGATACTGAATTAAGATTGTGTAGTGTTTTCATTCACATGGTGACTCAGTTTGGTTCCAGAGAAAAAGGTAAGGGCAATGGAGCATGGGTATGCAAGGGTGCACATCAGGAATGTGCAAGGGAATTTGGGAGCACAGGGCAGTGAGAGCAGCCAGCTCTGGGAACTTAGAACTGGGTGGAGAGAGCTCCAGAGGGGCGGAGCCAGCCTGGGTTTGACAGGCCCTGGCTAAAAGGAATATTGTGGTCTCTGCCTGTCTGCAGAGGCCACCATCCCGTGCTTAATCAGTTATAGCATGGGTTGAATTTTTAGTATGCATCAGCTTCTGCATCCAGAATTCTGCCTTTTTAAGTTCTTGTTCTGATTTCCTTCAATGATGGACAGCAATTTGGAAGTATAAGTTAAATAAACCCTTTCCTCTCCTACTTGTTTTCTGTTCGTGATATTTTGATTCATTGCAGCAATAAAAATCCTAGGGCACAGAGGTGGAGGTAAAGCAAGTGTAGAAGAGAGCAGAGAGGTGAGAGGGGGCCAAGAGGACCAAGAAAATGCATAGGAACCAAGAGAACATGTACTCAAAATGGCTAAGTTATATAGGGATCAGAGGCTGGGGGAAAGGAAGCCCACACCTTGGTCTGGAGAGATTTAGGGTAAAGGTTCCAATGAGAATTTCTGGGGGCGAACCAAAGGTACTCAGTGAGACTTGTTCTAGACTTGACATTCCAGCCTTTTGTTGATGATAGAGTCGGGAAGGGGTGGGAGGGCACATAATCTCTTCTGTAATTACTTCCTACTAAAATTGGTAAGTTATGGTGGGGCAGGAAGGCTGAAATGCTGATTAAAACTGAGAGGAGAAAAGGGTGTACAGATTAGACAACATTCGGTTTTGATACTGCTCAAGTTCTTTAGGACTACCTGGGCTAATGAAGATCAGGCAGCTTTGGAGCAGCATGAATGCAACTTCTGAAGGAATACCTAGGATGGTGCCTTGCCTTGCTTGTGGATTTCAGCTCTTTAATAGATTGGAAATCCAATGGGACAGGTACAGACTAGAGACAGTAGATGAAGAAGCTTACAGGAAAGCTTTTATATTGAATGTACACTTGAAAATTCCAGGCATATATGTTCTGGTGATTGTGGAAAGGTGGTTGGTGAAGGGAAGAAGCCCCAAGACTAGAGGAAGGGGAGCCCACTCTGAGGGATAGGCTGTAGGGGGAAAAGTTTAGGCTGTTGGTTAACAGGAATACTTATCTTCAGCACATTTGACCTGTGACACCTGAATACAATTCACCACTCTCTGAAGCTTACAAGATTTTTGTTTTTTAAGTTTACAAAGAGATAATGTTTTAGGTATATTAGCATTATTACTCTTTATAATTTGTACTGAAATCCATATTGGATAGTAAACTGTAGCAAATTAAGGTTGCCTATGTATAGAATTTTAACTATAAGCTTTTTGTTATAAGTTGAAACCCATTACAGATTTTATATACTCTTTATCCAATGAATTTACAAATCCTGAGATTAACAAAATATTTACACAATAGTGTTAAAAGATTTATTGATATCAGAGTGCAGAGAAATCATAGAGATAAAAGATATTGAAGGTGAGAAAGTGAAGGGACTCTAATTGTTGTGAGCATGGTAATTAGCTCTGGCAGGACTTGTCTTTCTCCTCCATTCCCTCTGCCTTGCTAAAGAATCAGTGATTACATTACTAAATCTAGCCTCCCAAGTCTATTTCCTTATTTGGCAAAGTCCTCCTTTTGAGGCTGACAACAGAGGTTCAGCAATCAAAAGTACCCTTTAGCTCATCTAACTAACATGCCAAATTATAATTTAACTCCTTATTCTAACATGGGTTTTCCATTTTACCTTTATAAACTGCCATGTGGATATGAGCCACATCTGTCTCTTCTCTATCCAGGGGTGTGGATGTTTGTCCACGAGGAATATCCCTGCCTTCTCTCCCTTGCTTCCTTCCCCTTCTCATTCTTCCTCCATCTCATGTTTTGCTTTCTATCGCTGCCCTCTGTCCCTCTGCAGCAAGTAAATCTCCTTTGTGCTGAGAACTTGGTCTTGGGGTGTCCTGGACCAATACTTTTCCTTTCAGAAAGTAAAAACATGGGTGGATTGTAAAACAGAGAAAATTTTAGATATGAAAGATTTGGGGATCATTTGTTTGTGCCATGTCAGCAGTTGTAGCATAGTGCGAACTGAGAAATGACACATGCCAATTCTGGCTACTGAACTGTACTGAGGTTGAGCTGTTTGCAGACAGACAGCGAGGCTTTTATAATATCTTTGAGTCTGGTGAAGGAATTGAGTCAATTAGAAATGGAGAAAGGGTTACAAAACAAGTAAACAAAAAATGTAAAGTACTGTAGAGATAGTGTTCCTATAATGTTCGAGATAGGTCTGAGAGACAGAGAGCAGGGTTAGAGATAAGAATTCCACCCAAGTGAGGTATTACATAAGGCTGAGTTATATAGGGATCAGAGATTGGGGAAAGAGGAGAGAATTCTGGCCTCAGGTATGAAGATCTTTAGGATAGAGATCAGGGTGAGAAATGCTTGGGGAAGTCACAGGTACTGAGTCAGACCTGTCCTGAGTCTCTTTGGGAACTAATATCATCTAGCCTGTTCAGTTCAAACAAAACCATGCACAGTTCTTCATAATACACTGAATCACTGTGCTAGGCCCCACTAAAATGAAGTGTAACTCTTGTCAGCTTCTACCTCCACACATATCAAGGAGATGAAAGAAGAGATTTAAGAACTGTGGTTCCAAAAGGGGAAAAATGAATGAAAATAATATTCTATGAAATATGGAATATGAATAAATACATGTATACATAAGACAGCTAGAAAAACTTCGAGTGGTTGCAGTTCTAACAATGAAGAGGCATAGATAGTACTGTCATGAGTTTGACTGCAGAAAGGGTGACCTCTTTCCTTCCCCTCACCCCTCTACTTCAGCTGTACACCCTTGCAATGTAGGACTATTGACTTGTTGATGCAAAAAACACAGTTTTGGCTTTGAAGGAAATAAGAGAGTTGATTTCAGAGCCACAATTCAGAGTGGCCACAGCCCAGGAACTGAGATTTAGTTTACCTCAAATCCTACATCCCCATGTGGAAGCAGTTTCATGGTTTTATAGAACATAGATCAAGGTCAGTTTTAAAAAATATGGTAGAAACATCAGAAAGTTGGTTATAGCAGGATAATGAAGCTTCTATATAAGCCTAATATTCCATTTGATAACACTCTTTGGAGTCACTGGGACCTAGTGTTTTTCTAATATAATATATTTAAAAGCCTTTTATCTAGTAGTCACTGGAATTTAGGTTCAGACAGAGGTGGGCAAGGAATGGTAATTGAAAGAGTTAAAGGTAGCCCATAGTAAAGAAATTAGCCTCTGGACAAGCAACTCTCCAACCTCTCCACATCACCATAGTTTAAATAAATAAAATAGTGTTTGCAAAGACATAGCTTCCTTCCAGTAATTGAAAGAGATTCAAGTCTAGAGCCTCAAAAATTTAGACTTTAATAAAGAGATAAAGGCTGTGGGTGAAGATTTTCTAGCAGGTAGTCTAAATTTGATATGAGACTATATACAGGCAGAATGGTTAGCATAAACATAGGCTCCAGATAAAATATCACAAGCTATTTCCTAAAACAGGTTATTTTTGAATTTACAAACAAATATAAGCAATTAATATTATGTACTAATTTACTTTTTAAAAAGCATTCATAAACATTGGAAATGTCAGAATTAGGATAAGAAATGCACTGATTAAAATGTTCAGATAAGTAGAGACTGATATCTTTATTTAATAAAAGTATGCAACTGATATGCTGTTATGTAACAGTTTTTCTCAAGACTGAAACATTATATACAGCAGCAAAGCTTTTTATCCACAAAGATAAACAACTCAAAACTGTTTCAGGAAGTCCCTGAAACTGAAAAGATTCACTACGTGCTTACTTGTCAGAGTAAGCGATAGGACTTGCAAAGAAGACTCTGAGACCTGATGAGATGCCTGGAGGAAGTAGAAGCCTGTAGAGCTGCCTGCAAGATACTTAGGCACCTGGAAAGAACAGTCTGCAACTTGTAGATCTGTCTTCAGGCTATGCAGTGTGCTCTAGGCTTCCATCCCACATTTGATGGCTGGCATGGGGGAGTAAGCTTTTATGATACAGTGGACTGAGTCATTTCTGCTCCTGTAAGTAACTCCTTCAACCTAATTTCTGTAAGTAACCTCAATAAATTCCATTAGTTCATCATGTTGGACTTTGGTGGTATCATACTTTCATCTTTCATGGGTTCTATCTTGTGTGTGTATTGCATGTTGTATCTCCCAAGGAAAGGTTTTTCGACAAAGCATATGAAGGATAAAATATATTATATTACTATGCAAAAAAAATAAAGCTATATAATTTAATAGCAATCCTCCACTCAAGAATAGTTGTACCTGAGCACAAATACTCTACAGAGGAGGAAAAGGCTAAATGAATAGATGCTTTGACTTGACTTGAATCCCAATTAATAATTAATTGTTAAGACTTAAACTTCAAGATAGAGCTGAGGTAACTTTTCCTTTTATTCACTAGGTCCTTCCTTATCAGAGTAAGCAACATGATCTGCAAAGTAACTTCTACATCTTCTAGTAAATGAGATTTGAATTCAAGTGAAATCTAATAAGTTATACTCCACGGAAAAGAACATTCTGCACTTTTGAAGTCTCCTTGGCATTATCTTCTGATTTCCATGAAGACAACCACTGATGCAGCAGATGATAGGGCAGATACTGTTAGTGAGAACTGAACTGCTTCTAACTCTCCTCTGCTCGCCAGTCCCCAGAGAAGCGAATCCTCTCAAAGTGACTGAAAAGAAAACTACCTTTAGAATCTACAATGTATCACAATATAGTCCAGAGGGCAAAGTCAAGAACTGTGGCTGTGAGATAAAATATTAAATACTCAGCTTTGGTTCCTGAAAAACAAAAAGTGTGACTTCTTTTAATATTCTCAGAAATGTAGTTATATACATTGCAGGAAGATGCTACCGATGGATGCTGTAATTTTGAAGTAAGCAGTAACTGGTGCTGAACACATACAGAAAGGCAAACACATGAAATATGAAATCATCACAATTCCTGTTTGCTTTCAAAAGGTATCCTAATTTTCATTTTAATTATTTAGATTTGTCTGGAGTTACAGGTAGTTCTGTGCCATCCAGTGTGCATCCTAAGAATTGAAGTTGGGACCATGGCTAAAGAAGTATAGGCATTTAATTGCTGAGCCCTCAGTCTCTCCACACTCAAAAATATTTTTTTGTATAAAAAATATTAAAACATATCCATACATACATCAGAATACACATAAATGTTAATTTAACACAAAAGTACAAATATTTGACTCTCTTGTTTTTTAACTACTAGAATATGAACCTATACTTTAATATTACTTCTTTATCTAGTTAGCTGCTTTTTTAAATATCATCTGGAAATACCCTGGAACCTTCTATAAAGCGGGTAAACAAAGTAACAACAACAGAAACAGCAGATCAATATTTAGTCATTAATTAGTTGTTTTGATCTATTGAAGATCTCACCATTCAAATCTTCAAGATTTTCAAGTTCCTTTACTCCATGATAAATGTGAAGAAATAATGCCTAGCAAAAACTGTGTTGCAGCTTTAGAGCTCAGGGTCAGGAGTGAGAAGAATCAGACAACATGTCACTCTCTGTTGTGCTTATAGCTCACCCTTACCTAAAGATACACTTTTCCAGCACAAACAGTGATGTTGGTATTTATATTCATATATTACTGCTGTTATAAAACTGTGGAAAGTCATGAGTGAGAATATTATTGCAAAATCCTTACTGCTATTATGGAAGAGAGAATTTTAAATAGTATTTTTAAAATAACATAAACACAAACATTAACCAAGTAATATAATAGGCATTTGATTACATAGAAGTACTTGCTCATCTTGATAAGATTTGCCAGTATTCTCAAAGAGAAGAGAGGTTAGCTAAACTAGCAATGAAAATGTCCACACTGACAAAACCTGCAGCCACCAAAGAGAATGTGTTCTTAGAGACTGAAAATCGATGAAAAGCAACCCATGATCATCCTCTTGTCACCTTGCCAGTAAAGGTTTCCAAATATGTACATCATCTGAATGAATTTATTAGGACAAAGTCCACAAATCCACAGATGCAGTTTCCAACCAAAACCAACATACTAGCATATCAGTGATGATATACTGCAATTTCCCATCAAGAACAGTTAGACACAATACCTAACAGTTCTCGAAAAGTTCTAACCTCTTGGACTGAGCACAAGAAGTGCCATAGACATGATGAAATGTATATCGTTGAGGTTTTCTGTCTACACGGATGTTTTAACTCTGTTCAAATTCCTTTGATCATGAGGAGTTCACACTAATATTCTAATTTAGGAGGATGATATAAACATGTATACTACCATTGCTGCCATTTACTTCATCTTCTGTCAATATAACACATACAATAAGCAATATTTTTGTAAGACCTATGCTCTCTGTGTCCTCAACTCTAAACACTACAGCACCCTTTGATAAATATTTGCATTCCTCTGTCCTACCTCAAGTGATACTTAAAACAAACTTCACATCACTTGAGAAATAGTTAAAAGTAATTATCCTGTTGCTAATCACATTTGAGTCACCTCTGATAAGACGAGATATAACTTGTATCATGCAAAAAATATTTTCATAAGTTTGTATGTCAACTCTATTTCCTATTTTATGCATTACTGTCTCATAAAATATATTTTGTACTTGGGCTGCAATGAAATAAATTACAAACTACATTTTTGCTGACCTTTTAAAATCAGATTTTAACCATACGGCAAAATCCTAACATGTGTCCTTAAAATACATCAAGGACCAGCTCCAGTCCATTTATAACATACCTATATAACAACTTCCCAAGAAAGTAGTTCTTTTAAGTCAAATATTTTTCAGTAATCTCAACTGAAGGCAAGGTTTTGATTCCGAAGTACATGTGTCTTTACCATGAGCGTCATTGTGTTGGTATAACTTAGGGAGGGATGAAATGTATTGCTAAAACTTATGGATACTACTAAATGTCCTCTGTATATAGAACATTCTCAAGGGAAATAATTATATAACACAAAGGTTAGCAGTGTTTATGGTCAGAAACCCTGCCCTAAAAGAGAAACACAATTTCAAAAGAGTAAAAATAATCTTCCAACTGTTTCAGTGTTAATCCTAAATCATTTTTCTTCTTTTAAAACAGATTACTGGCAATAGGATTCAGGAAAACTATAATAGCCCAGATGTATAGGAGCATCTAGCATGAGTCCGGTACGATCTCCTTAAGAGGCTTATTTAATCTTCATGAAGAACTATGAATTTCTGACTCAGCAGTTAAGAGCACTAGTTGCTTTTCCAGAAACCTGGATTGGATTCACAGTACCCACGTGTCGAATCTGATGCTACTTCTATCTTCTAAAACCAAGGTACTCATGTGGCACACACACATATGCAAGGAACACCCATATTCATAGCATAAAAATAATACAGCTTTAAAAGAATGATATACAGATAGCATTGTCCCTTAAATGAGGAAAGCAAGTCTTTAAATTGATTACTTTATTGTCACAATGTTTTCAAAGGTGGATATGAGATTTAATCACATCTCTTGAAATCAAGATTACATCCTCTTGATCATTCTCTCAGTGTCTTCATGATAAACCAAAAATTCCATCCTACTTTAATTGATGGTATGTCTTGCTATGTAGTACATGCAGACTTTGAAATCACGACCCAAGGAATACTAAGATCATAGAAGTAAGCCACCACAACTAGCTGAAAGAAAAGCTGCTTTATGAAATACATATTTCAAAGGAAATGGAAGCATATTTCACAAGATCTACAGAAATCTCTGGTGATTAGTTTCTACTTGAAAATTTCATTCCAGAAGATCAATAAAAGTTCAAGCACACAGCAGATGTCACTAAATCATTATTTATTCATTTATTGAGACACTCATTAAGAGATACCTTACATGCTTGGAAAATCCATTCAGAGAAAGTTGCAACATACCAACTGAAAGGCATAATAGTATTCTATAGCTGTTAAAACAAAATAGCAGAGATTACATGGTTTAAACAACAAAATTATCTGTCAAAAACTTGGAGGACTAAAGTCCATCATCACAGATTCACTGGTTGTGGTTTCTAAGACAATGGCATTAAGACGTCAACATGTGAGTTTAGGAGAAATATAACGTTAGGGAAAATATATTGAATAATAATTTATAAGAAAACAGTGGCATAATCTGGAATATTTTCTTGGAGAAATTTGGAAAGTTCTCCAAATTCTGCAAGACAGTATTAGAATGCACAGCAATATGATATCTCATAATGCTATTACAGGGAACAAGATTAAAGGGGACTTCATACAAAACCTAACCTGAAATTTACAACCATCAACCTTACAGGACCCTATAGAGTGTCACTCACAGTCCTATAGTGTCATAGTATTATTAGACAGGAAAATAAGGTCATCAGACATCAAAATTCTTATTCAGTGGCTCAGTTTCCTAACCACAACTGCAAACCAAATCTTTGCATCAGCGAAGGAAGTTAGCAAATGATAATTTGCTTCAAGATTCTTTTATTTCTCTATTTTCTTTTTCCAGTTTTTATTGCCTGTTATTTTTTGTTAGATTTTTGTTTAATTTTCTATTTTTCTTAAACTCACAGGAACAACAGTATATCAATGTTGACAGAGGGCACTTTTTTTTCTTGACTTGAAAGTCTGCTTTTCTATGTTCAATGGGAAAGCAGCATTGTAACTGCAGACTAAAGCCTTTCCATCCTGAAGCAACAGTATTTGCCTTCATGGCTGTTGGAACACCCAGCAGGTTGGCAGAAACAAGACAAAAAAAAGTGCTGGACAGCACAGAAGAGAAGAATGAATGAAAGGATGATTGAAGGGAGGTTCACAAAAGATTTCTTAGATAACTGGGACATAAGATGTAACAGCAAAGCAACCAAAATATTTTGTAAGCTCTGTGAATCACAAATAGAATGATTGTTCTGTCAATTTCCATTTCATTATTCTTTATGCCTACCATGGCTATTAGGTTCTTCTGTCTCATCTAGACACAACCAGAACCCCTAAGGTTAGAATGCAGAAACCTCTAATTTCACTCCTGTCTGTTTAAACACTAAATAATATCATTAGGACTTCATTCTCCTTCCCTAAATTTTGCTTCAATTAAAAGGCACATGAGTCCAGAGATATGCCTCAGCAGGCAAAATCACTCACCACTCAACAGTGCAAACCTAGCAGTTTATGTTCGATGCCTGGACCCAAAATAAAAGGTTGAGGTGGAAAATTGACTCCACAAATTTGTCCTTTGATGTCCATATCTGTGCATTGTTACTCATGCTCATCCCCTGTAACATCACCCCTACCACATGCACACTGACATCCCAAACACACACACACACACACACACACACACACACACACACACACACACACTCGCACGCACCATAATAATTTAAAGCATGACATTTCTTTATTGTTCCAATTTATTTCAACCACGGTACTCTACTCAACTATGGTCAATCATTGTACATTCATTCAAGCACATGCTGAGTATAGACAGACTCACAGTTCATTACTCTAATATAATGCTTAACATTCTAGAATGTCCTGATTTTACCTTGCATAGACCATAATACACTTCATTTTCCAATGACTAGATTAAGCCCAACCATTTCCAAGCTGTAAGATTCAAGTATATAAAACAAGGGTTAGACTTGAGTGACCATGTACACACTAGATATTTTACTGTTTATTTTCTAGCTACTTCAGATTATAAATAAATCATATTTAATTATCTATAATAGATATGTAAATATATATAAATAGATATATAAATAATCTACTTCTAGTTTCCATTTAAAGTTGTCAGACATATGTTAGATTTGTTGTTTCATTCTTCTTTTTTTTTTTTTTTTTTTTTTTTATAAATAATTTATTTATTTCTTCTACCTCATTACCTCCATGATTATTCGTAAGTCATATTCGGTGCCTACAGGTCCCTAGTTCTACTCCTCTTTCCCCTCCTTTCACTCTGTTGTACAGTATTTCTGATGGAGCTGGCTACATGGCTACATTCAGGACCTAATCTTCATTATCATCATCTTTTCCCATTCTGTCAAACTAGACTTCCATATGGAGATAACCAACATCCATCTGACACAGCCAATGGAGTAGTGGTCAGGCTCAAACATAACCATGTTCTCAGGAGAGCTGCAGCAAATTGCCTCTTGACGGATAGTAAATATGTGAAGCATTTTACAAAGGAAATCTTTTTTTGGGATACATTCCTGTTTACATTTGAGGCAATTCCGATGTCATTTATTTGACAGTCCCTGTCCATGAAGTCTTGATCAACACAAGCCTGGTACATTGCACATTGTGTCATTAGGTAGCCTTCAAACAAGATTCTATCTTTTAACCTTAGAGTTCTGTAAGATTGAGTCATTATTATTGTGTGAGTGTATTCTGTACAAGTCTATATGCATGGTTAATGTGTGTAAGTGTGGGCATTCCAGTCTCTCTATTGCGGATTTGTTGTATCAAATTCTGGATGTTAAGTTTGGGCAGCAAGAGTTAAGTATACTTTCTTAGTCAATTATCTGGCCCTGAATCATACATATTTACATCTATATATTAACAGGACTACCAGTATAATTACTCTATGAAATGTTTAAGTAATGTTGCTAAAAGGATCAAACACATGTAATGATTCAACACTATGTAAATACTTCTACTGTCATATTTGTTTGAAATACAATTATTTTCAAATATATAAGACTAATATAGATGTTTAGTCAAAAAAATCTTAGCATTACTTAATTTCTGAGCCTTAAATTTAGTAAGCATTATGGTAGAAGAGATTGCTATGTGTTTAGAAGGAATGGCTGTTCTTGAAGAAGCCCCAGGATCAGTTCTTAGCACTCATGTGGTGGCTCACAAATATCTGTAACTCCAATTCTAGAAAACTGGACATCCTCTCTCGCTTCCATAAACAGCAGGCATTCACATCATGTACATACATACATGCAGACAAAAAAATTCATTTAAAGTTACCAATCTTTATGGGAGTGGGGATATCTTCTTGGAAATGAGGGGAGAAGGTGTGGGATATGAAACAGTCAGAGGGTAGACAGGGAGGGGGATAAAGTCTGGACTGTAAAAAAATGATTAAAAAATAAATTTAAAAAGTTAGCAAGCTTTATAATCTTATAATATGTTTAAATATGTAGAAGTACATTAATAACACTACTGACAATACTATTGTCAACATAATAACTTAGGTACTATTATGCAAGTGTCTTAGTCAGGGTTTCTATTCCTGCACAAATCTAATGACTAAGAAGTAAGTTGGGGAGGAAAGGATATATTCATTTGTCACTTCCACATTGCTGTTCATCACCAAAGAAAGTCAGGACTGGAACTCACGCAGGTCAGGAAGCAGGAGCTGATGCAGAGGCCATGAAAAGATGTTACTTACTGGCTTGCTTCTCTTGGCTTGCTCAGTTTGATTTCTTATAGAATCCAGGACTACCTGCCCAGGGATGGCACCACGCCATAATGGACCCTCCCAACCTTGATCACTAATTGAGATTATGCCTTACAGCTGGATCTCATGGAGGCATTTCCTCAAGGGAGGCTCATTTCTTTGATAACTCTAGCTTGGTTCAACTTGACAAATAAAACAAGCCAGTACAGCAAGTGAAGCATATCTTGTGAAATGCTCTATACAAAAAAGAATGTAAGAAAATGTAACAGCACTAAATGATATGGACGTTAGCAAAATATTATACCTTAAATCAGTGACTAAATAGCTCTAACTAAATTGGTCAACAAGAAAAATAAATATTTTACTATTTCTAAGTCTCTCTTGATAAAGTCTTTATACCCATACTACAATCAATTGTTAGAGTCAATATTAATTGAAAATGAAAATACAAAGTATTAAAATAAATTTGATTAAACAAGAAAAAAGATTATTTAACAACAGAAGAACACACAAACACACACAAACACACACAATCTTTTGTGGCTGAAACATGACACAGTGTGTTGTGTGCTTGTTATACTATATTTCCTCAATTCATAATTTCCTTTCTTAGATGAGCTATATACACAAACCACGAAGTGTTATAGTTCTGAGTCCAGTACCTTAGTTACTTCTCTCTCACTCTGCCAAAAGCACAGTAGAGTTTATATACATGAGCTATTTGCTTTTCATAAAAACCCTTGTTACCCTATCATGAACCCACTATAAATTACATGACTGGTGCATGCTGGTTGTGATCTATCTCCAAGTTCAGTGAGAGACACCAGATAAAAAGAACAAGGTAAAAAGTGATACAGCAGAACACCTACCTACATTATCCTCTGGCCTCCATGCACGTCCATGGGTGGACCCATCTAAACACAAACATTTGAAACATGTATACACTCCACATACACACATACTCCCAGGTAACATAGCAACAGCACAAACATTCACAAAATGACACAAAACGTATATTAAGAATTAAATTTCAGTTGATAAAAATTTACATTATATTCAACCTTGGAAATTCCGACTTTCATATAAACTATATTCCTGTGCTTTAGAAGGTTCATTTAAGCCAGTTTTTCTATCATACCATCAGTGTCTTGTTTCTCTTGCTGTAATTCATAATTCAAAACACTGAGTTTATATATTGCGCAAAGGTCACTTCCAATCAAGATTTCAGTATTCATATTACTCAACTTGGTCTTTGTATAAACTTAATAGCTGTTATTTTCTTACATTTTCCAATTCTTCATCTCAGGTCTTATGCATTTCTAATGCATAATTCTCATGTTCTTCACACTTGTCTTTTAATAAATATATTTTCTTACTAAATTAATTCAAACCAATCTCCTATATAATTTTTAAATCAATCAAGCTTAGATATGTCTCATTATCTCCTTTAATAGATCTAGAGGTCCTGTGTTTGCTACAATGCTTTTTATATAAGTAAATTTCACTTCGCAGTGTACCTCTTGAAATTAAACTAAATGCTTTATCTCAATGAATGCAGGGGAGGTATTCAACAAATATTTTTACTTAATCACACATTTATTATTTCATCTGAACCATTCTCTAATGTTTATCCACCAAAGTGAATTTTAATTCAGTTTGACACCTTTTTATTTTTACTCTCATAAATCCTTTGAGTGTAAAACTGGCAAATAATTGTTGATTTAACCCTTTGATGGAAAACTTATCTCCGCATGCAGTTCATGTATGTATAGAAAATGCTCACAAAAATTTGGTGACAAAATTTTCAAAATATTTGAAAATAACTCAGTGACATCACAGAATGAAGAATGTAACAACACAGAATGAAAGATGTAATATCACAGGGTAAAAGATGTAAGGACTATATTTTCTTAGAGATTTCTTTTACTGACAATATTTCCTCAATGCATATTTTACTTTCTGAGATCAGCTATATACACAAATAACAAAGTGTTGTAGTTCTGAGTCCAGCACCTCATTCACATCTCTTTCAATCTGCCAAAACCACAGTAGAGTTTATATACATGAACTCTTTGCTTTCTTTAAAGACACCTGTTACCCTATCACAAACCCACTACATATTACATGACTAATGATATAGCTTGGTTATTTCATTTATAACTGAGTTAAACCATCCAAATCTGAGTTCAAGTGGAACTTCCTCACAAGGCTTCTGATTTATACTTCAGGAGGATGAATTGATGGGTTACAGGTTTATTCTGCACACATGTGCTATTATGGTCTATTTTGTTGTAGTAGGTAAAATTCCATGGAATTATATAGTTTCACAATATCTTTCTACTAGACTTATTAACTTAGTATTCCAAATATGATGTGCTTTCAAACACTATAGACCCACATAAATATGAGGTAAAGTGTTACTTGTGTAAGCTGCCATAGGATAAATATTGTTGGAAAGGGGTGTTCTATAGCACTTTCCTCCTATCTTGGAAGGAAACTACTTAAGACAAATCATTTTCAAAAGTGAGGTTAAGGATTCCTTGCTACAGGGAAGTTTGTAAGGCACAGGAAATACACAACTCAAAAGATTCAAGAAATCACAGAAACTGACCGGATTTGCCAGGCACAATCATCGCAAAACTTATATAAGCAGGAGAGATGCTGTGACCTATTCTCAGGCCAGCTGGACTGCCTAACAGAGAATCAGACAAGCTAAACTGCAGGGAAGAAACTTAAACCATCTAAGCTTCCTGAAAGAAACACTCTCTAGCCTATTTAGCTTCCAGCTAGCTGTGTAGTAAGCTCCAGTTTTCCATTGTTTATGAGCCATCAGTCATGTTGGGTAAACTTTGGGTAAAACTTGGAGGCTTTTCTGCTCCCATAAGTAACCCCACATCCATACTTTGTAAACAACTCCAATAAAATTCATTATTCAAAGTAGACATTGGTAGTATCTTGACTTTGCCCTATCTATCTGTTGTGGGTATATTTCTATTCTTTTTCCCGCCCCCAAGAATAGTGTCACACACAAAAAGAAACTCACTAAATTGTTTAGGCTAGTATGTAATTCATTCAGTGACACAACCAACCTTTGTAGTTGTTATGCTTCCAAGTCACTGGAATAAGAGACCTACACCAGTATTTCAGCCTAGCAAAATCTTCATTTTGCACAAGCTTACAGGCCCGAAGAAATATAAACTTGTAATGAGGTAATAGTTTCAATGTTAACAAAATTCAGAGTATAAGTACAATTTTTAAAATCTATGATTAATGATTCCAATTCTAAATATTACATTTGATATGAAAAATTTACTAAAGCCTAGTTTATATGAAGTAAAAATAATATCGTGGGGAAAGCAGAGAACAAATCCATAGTGCTTTGGGGTGCTTGTTTGTTTTGTTTCATTTTTGCTTGTTACTTCCTTTTTATTATTATTAACATTATTAACTTTACATCTCAATCACACACTCCAGTCCCTCTTTTCCTCCCAGTCCCACACTTGTAAATTCCTTCCCCCACTACTTCCTCCCCTTCTCCACAAAGAAAGGGAAGCCCTTCTTGGGTACCACACTACTCTGGAACATCCAGTCGCAGTAAACTTATACATCCTCTCCCACTTAAGTCCAACTAGGTTGTCCACTTAGGGAACACACATGAAGACCAAGCTGCACATCTACTACAAATATATAGGGGATCTAGGTCTTTCACCTACATAACTTTTGGTTGGACACTCTGTCTCTGTGAATCACCATGGCTCAGCTGAGTTGACTCTGTAGGTCTTATGGTGTCCTTGACCTCTCTAGCCAGCTCAATTCTATTCCTCACTCTTCCATAAGATTTGCCAAATATGGACTGATGTTTTTTAATGAAAGCCATCACTGACTCAGTTGCCTGTCAAATTACTATGGTAAGGTTACCCCTTTACCATAGTAATTTGTATTATTAAGTTTGAAAAAAAGAAACCATAAAAAAAAAGCTCATATAAGGAGGCATAGGCTTGTTAAGACACAAAGTAGGCACCAATCAAATATTTAAAGGACAATGGTATAGAATCTGAACACAAAATAAAGGTCTATTGTTGGGAATTATAGACTTTTCATTCCAACAAGAAAACACTTGTATACAGATTAATTTGATAAATAAGTAGTATTTTAAAATATAGGTAGACAAATGACTTCCATATTCAGAATATTTACTTTTTCATCTTGCTACCTACTTTCTTATACATCTAGAAAATATGAACCTGCCAGTCATTTTGTGACTTGCAGTGAATTCTAAAACTATGAAGTTAGAGCCATATCCTCATTAAGAGAAGAAAACTCATACTACAGGATTATTCTTATATTGCTGCTGAAGATTGCAGAAAAACAAAGATTAAAATTGATATTTGAAAAAGATATATATTTTAAATCTTATCTCCAACAGTATGATAATTTTGAAAGAAATAAAATTTCACTTAAATCCTCATGACTTTTGGAAAAATGAACAATAAACACTGGAAGAAATAGATCATGTTACCAAATGGTTCTGATCAAACAAGATAGTCACATGTAGAAGAATAAGTTCCTCGTGTCACATCCTATAGAAAACTCAACTCCAAATGAATCAAGATCCCCAACAAGACCTGACAGGACAGAAAGAAGAAAATATATTTAAAGTCATTAGTATGAAAGAGGAACTTCTGAAAAGGGTTCTAATAGTGCAGGCATCAAGAACATCATTAAATGTATGAGATTTCATGAAATAAAGAATTGTGTCCAGCAAAGGACACTATCATTTGAATGAAGTGCCAGGATTTGTACTGGAGATGAAGGTGACAGGATATTGCCAAAGCTCTTGGTTACCCAACTGAAAGCAAGAAACCTTAGTGCTGAAGAAACCACAAATTATATTCAAAACATGGAAGAATAAAACAGGTATGGATGTGATAGGTTCATTCTTTTTTTTTTTTTTTACTTATTCATTAATATGTTTATTGAGTGGTACTTAGAGGGAGATTTCTTTTTTTTTCGTTTTTAAATTCGATATTTTATTTGTTTACATTTCAGATGATATCCCCTTACTCTACCCCACCCCCAATTAATCCCCTATCCCATCCCTCCTCCACCTGTTTTGTTTTATACTGTTTAAATTGCATGCAAGTATGTAAGTTTTAGGCTGAGGAACTAGCAATAGAATAGATGCAAATAGTTAAGGAACAAGCAAGACAATAAACCCAGATAGTCAAAGAACATGTACAACAATAAACAGAGTCCCTGTGATCACTATTTCTAAGGGCTTATCAGGATGACCAAAATATCTGAGCCTAGTTTCCTGTTCTAGCCCAAAGTCCTTTTCATGCTGGAAGCCTACTTCTCTGTTCTAGCTTAAGATTTAGATTCGTCAGGGAACCCAGAGAGATATTTTTAACTTTTATTTATACTCCCTTGCAGTGCTTAGTCTCGCAGCCTAAGCAAGAATTCAGATCGCCAGTCAGAGGGGGTTCAGGGTGGCCCCTCTCTGCTTGACCTAAGGGCAGAAGTCCCCTTTTTTAGGTTGGGTGGAGATGAGTTTTGGGAACACCCTGTATAAAGTAACAACCTCATCTTGCGTCTCGTGGTCCTCCATAGATAACTTATGATAAAGTATCTGAGTAGGTTTTGCTACCAAATTATATATCTGTTGTTTCACAGAGTGAGTCAGCCTATTTGAGGCCAAGGGACCAGCAGAAATAAGCAAAAATAACCCAAATGATGGTCCCAAGCCTGACTGCATAGGGGTTGACGTCAAAAGTATTCTCTCTCCAGGAAAAAGACATCGGGACAGGTATGGCCCTCATGCCTCACTGGACAATGACAGGGGGACCGGAGCCATTACAAGGTCCCCTTCAAGTACTGGAGGTCAGGCTTATATCCCTGCCTTCACAAGATTAGAATCACCACAGCCCTTCTATACTTACAGAAGGGAGAAGATGTCAGGGGCATCCCTGTTTACACACTTAAGGCCTAAAATCAGCCATAGGCCTAAAATCAGCAAGAGGCCTGTCATACATGTATACTAACACCAAGTCTTGGGTCTCAGTGGAAAAACATTGAAACATATGGCTATAGGCTATTGTAAACAGGCAGCTTTCATGGAAATTTACCAGCCTGAGTAGTCATAGACCTTGTAAATAGGTACCCTTGGCAGACAATACCAACTTAGACAAGGACAAGTGAATCATAGGCAGAGTCATAGTGACCTGTCCCCTGAACCTTCACTCAGCTGATACCCTGTTCTGAAAGATATCTGTATTCCCCCTGAACACCCACACTCCAGTGTCATCCCCTTCCCCACTTCTTGCCTTTCTGTGTTTTTAACCCCTGTGTGAATTAATTACGATTTGAAAAAAATAAATAAATTATATATATTAAAAAAAGATTTAGATTCCTGTCTATAATTATTTTTTGTCCTAGCATAAGATTTAGATTTCTGCTTTAAATTTCTTCTTTTTTCTAGCCCAGGATTTAGATTTCTACCTGAAATTACTTCTTTGTTCTAGCCTAATATCAAATTCCTGCCTGCAGTCCATTTCCTTGTCCTTGGCCAAGTCAGATTCCTTCCAAGCAGACCATTTCCTTGTCCTTGGCCTATGTCAGATTCCTATCAGGCAGCCCCAAAAGGTCTCCACTTCGCCCCCTTTTTATTGCATAGACCAGACTGAGCCTGTCTTACGTCATTCTGACAAGAAAGCCTTCCTTACCCATCGTGGAATATGCATTATCAAAAGCATATACTTATTATCAAAAGCGTGTATTTATGTCTAATGTTGGTAAGGCTCTGTGCAGAAGCTTACCCGTTCTTGGCTTGCCAGCCTGTTAAATTAATAACTCTGTCTGGGGGTCCATTTTCAGTTTCAAGTCATGTACTGTGGCTGCCAACCTGTTGATGTAGTTAGAGACAAGCTTTAACACAATTGGACAGTTTTCATAGTGCTAGAAAAGTATGTTTTCATAGCCCCTGGTAGATTGACTATGGTCCAGTTCAAGGTCAGGACATATCAACATTCAAGAATATCTGAATAGTATAAGTAGACTTGATGGCTTTAAATTTTTTAAAAAGTGAACACGAAGTTGGGTGTAGAGTGAGTGGATATGGTCATCACACATACAAATTCTTCAATGACTAAATCAATCATTAAAACAATAAAACTCTTAGAAATATAGAACATGAAATATATTATTATAGTTGCATAAAATTGTGTGTGTGTGTGTGTGTGAGAGAGAGAGAGAGAGAGAGTGAATATGTCCTCTATAGAAGAAGAACTTGAACTCAAAGAGATCTGCACTACTCTGCCTCTTAAGTGCTGGAAATAAAGACATGTGCCACAACACCCAGTGAAAAAAATTAATTTTATCATTAAAAAAAACTAATAAAGTATCTCCAAATTCTTATATCTGTTTAAAATGTATATTCTCAACAAAAGTTAGGCTGAATGAATACTAAACTCATTTTTCAGTAGATTAAGTCTGTCCAGATAACGTCTATCAATTAATTCATGGCATATTCTAACCTCATTTTGAATATGAAGTTCTCACAATGGTTATGATTGACCCTATTTTATCATTTAACAGAAAGAATTTCACAGAACATTTCCTAAGATAAACATACACAATAGGACATATGTGAAAACCATACAATTTATTAATCTATCAAGGGATGGCTCTCTCAGAGAAGGGTTAGAAGAAGGGAGCTAAGAGATGGAAAAGGACAAAGGGAGGGAGGGAAGATGGGAGAAAAGAAAGAGATTAATGACTACATTTCTCAGAAACAAGGCAGGAAAGTAATAATGTAGCTATTGTTAAAGACAAGCACAACATATTCTAAAAATGTCAGAGGAACTCTCTGTTTAAGATTGCTTAGATAAATTCTATTCAGTTATAGAAGAAGCCATATTCTATATGACCTTTTAGAGGCCCAGAAATCTATAAAATAAAGATTTTTATACCAAAGAACAAGATAACCACTGAATTTACAATATAAGTCTATCTGAAGTGTATAGTTTAGCTTATAATTGTGTCCTATTCTTCACAGCCAGTTAAAGCAAGTCAGTATAACCCCATGACTTTGCTACAATTTTAAACTTTTATATGACTTTACTTTTTTTTACTGATAAAGGTTCACAGCAGCACTTTTCTATAGGAGTATTGCTTCTATAAAGCAGATGTTCTCTTCAAAATCAACATATGCTATTAAATACAGAACTTTAATATTGTCTAAATAATAATGAAAAAGGTTGAGCAAAAAACAAAGAACAAATATATTAATTTATAAATTTAAAATAAAAGTGCTTTATTTATGCAAATTTACTCCTATATCTTGCTGATGAATTCATGATTTTATCAGTTCATTAATTTTCTTTAAAAGAGAAATATGTTTAGTGATGGGCATAATTTTTTCAATTCATTAATTTTTCTTAAAGATGAGATATGTTCAGTTAACCATTCTGATACTTAAATAAAAGAAATTCCATTCTAACAGAGTATATCATATCATAAAAAATCAATTTTAAGATAATAACAAATATTTGTCACTTGCTATAAGTAAGGCATCATTTAATGACTTATAGGTATCACTGCATTAATTCTCCCTCTAAGAAAATTAATGCTATTATCAGTATTTACTGACGAGGGCAATGAACAGGAGAGTAAAATTTCCCTATGTAAATGTTGATTACATGGATAATAAATAGAACCTGTGCTTCTACTCATTCATCTATACTGCCTCCCTATAAAAATATTGGCTAATCAGTGCACCAAAATATCAATGCCTATAAGGCATCTGAAAAATGCTTAGAGATTTGCTTTAGTCTCTAATGACTAAAAAAACTTGTTGATGTGACATTTTATATTTTATATATTCATATCTTGTACTTTTAGTTTCCAAAAATTATTAGTATCACCAACATCTAGACAGTACCTAACAGACAATAAAGAAATCATTATTCAAAGAAGAAATATATGGGTGAGTTAACAATAGATATGTTTTATCTAAACAGTCTCAGAAAAATGATTGATGCATATGAAATGCTACAAGCAGGCTATAGAAAACACTAAGTAATAAATCCAGAAATTTCTATCGCACTCAAAAATTTAACACTTTTCTTCAAAAACACTCTTGCAGATCACTTAATCTTCAAAATACATTAGGGAGTGTTTTACCATCTGCAATTTTTAAAGAAATGAGTTTTCTAAAAACTTTTATTTTTGGCAATATATTTAGGAAATGGCTAAACCTCTGCTCCACATAATTTGGTCATTCACTATTGCATGTGCTCTACAAGAAAAATAGATTATATTTTAATTTAGACTCATTATCTTGAAGAATTTAACCAAAAGAAACACATGGTGCATTAAATCACCTTAAATTACTTGTAAAAATAACTCCTATATGTTTTAAATGATAAAAACTGCCTTACTTTTTCTATTGCTGTGAAAAACACTATATACAAGAAAACACATGTAAAAGATAACATTTCATTGGGCTTAAAGTTTCATGGTATTATAGTCCATGACAACCAAGCAAATGCATGACAACAGAAACAGGCCTATGACCAAGAAATAAAGAAAGACACTAGGAATGAAGCTAGTCTCTGGAAACCTCAGATTGAAACCACACCGACACACCTTTTCCAACAAGGTCAAACATAAAAATATACACATAAATACAGATAAATAAAAAAATTATTAAAAAATAAAGTAAACCTTAAAACAGAGACATAGTTTAGAGCAACAATGTCAGAGAGACCTTCATGTACAAAGGGATTATTTATTTCCCTCTTTCCAATGACTAAATGTTGAAATTCATATTTATAATATAATAACAATAAAAACTTAACTATATTCTAGTTTTTGCTATAGAATAGCATTGTTTTACTTTGCTATGATGCATTTCAATGACAAATTAATTTATGCATATTATTTTTAAAAAATAGATGTCAGATATCCACATTTTAATATTTTTCCAGGAATTAATAATGAGACAATAATAGTAACAGTGTGGCCTATATGTGTCTCACAAACCTGCTTAAATTTAGTCCAAAATGAATTATAGTTATAAATACTACATTTCAGAATAAATCACCAATTTTTAAATAATTATACATCTTCATAATTAAATACATAACAGGCAAGACATATGCTGATTTTGACATACCAGTATTTGTACTCCAGTGATGTGAACATATTTTGCATAATATTTAAAAATTGAGCAAAATAATAGTTTAGAGTCATTTTAAAATTCTAAATATACTAAATTTTACTACTCAATTGACTTTCAATATCCATTGTCATATGAAACATCAATCTGAAGGGGATTTATTCATTCTGTGCTAAAGAATATGCTAATGTAAATGCTTTGTAATAAAATGTATCACACACATACACACACATACACTGTATAAGGGAGATAATCTACATTAACCTGAAACTTCCCCTTGTGATTATAATTCTGTTATGAAAACATATTTAATCTCTCACCAATATCACAGGAATAGAATAAGACACTGAATTTCTTATTTTATACTCTATTTCTTTTAAGAGGTAAGTTTATTATATGAGTTTTATAATAAATTCCATTTCAGTGGACTGTGCAACTTTTGGTTTTTTTCTTTCACTTTCTTAGACATTTCTACCATCTTTTCTAATTTATTGGTGAATCTTCCCTCAGGTTAATTAATTTGAGAGTTTTCAATCAAATATTAGATTTTCATTCCATTGATTTTCTCCTTGAGTTAGTTTTCATTTCCAGTGTCTGCCATCATTATATATATATGATTTTCTTCTTCCTGTTGTCCAAGATCTAATTCACTCCTCTTATATACTAAGTGAAAAAGTTAGACGGATTCTTTGAGTTGTTTCTTTCTTTCTAACAAAAAACTACACTATGGATTTTCCAATAATGGATAATTTACCTCCACATCTGTTAACATTCCATATTTTCACATTTCAATTTCCAAATCTTGATATTTCTATAGATTACATAGAAATGTATTTAATTGCTAAATATCTGAGGCTTTTCCAGAAATACTATTAATTTATTCCTATTTGCTTGTTTAGTGAACATATTTTCTTTGATCCAATCTTTATCCTTCTGAATACATTAACTTCATTTTATGATGCAAGAGTCAATTTGATAGTGACCATTCCATGTGCTATAAAAAGTACACACTCTCTGGTTGTTTAGGTTGTTATATGGCTCTGCAAAAGACTAATTTCTGTGGTATTATGTTTTCTTTTTTTACTTTTGTCATTTCTACCACCTTGATATCTTTCTTGGTCAATCTCCCTACAAGTTTATTAATTTGAATTGATATTAAGTTAAATATTAACTTTATTTATATTAACCTAATGTCATATATACTAAATTGTGTAATTTCTTTGCTTAAACCTTATTCATCCTTAGTGATTTGCTAACTATTAAGGGTATTACAGAGTTTAATAATAATTGTAGATAGCTTCATTATCTACCTTTTAATTTTTTCCATTTTATTTTATATACTTTACATGGTTTATTGTTACATACATGGTTATTTTTATTGGTTATTTTATTTATTTACATTTCAAATATTATTTTCCTTCCCAATTTCCCCTCCACAAGCCCCCTATGCCTTCCTACCTCCCCCTACCTCTATGAGGGTGATCCCCTAACCGCCCACCCATTCCTGCCTCAGAGGTCTAACGTTCCTCTATCCTAGGTCATCAAGTCTCCACAGGACCAAGGGGCTCCAATCCCAGTGATGCCATATAAGGCAAACCTCTGCTACATATATACCTAGAGCCATATGTACCCCCTGTGTACTCTTTGGATGGTGGATTAGTCCCTAGGAACTTAGGAGTGTTGGTTGGTTGATATTGCTATTCTTTCTATGAAGTTGCACATCCCTTCAGCTCCTATAGTCCTTGCCCTAATTTCCCCATTGTGGTCCCCATGGTCAGTCCATTGTTTGACTGTGTACATCCACATCTGTATTGGTCCAGCTCTGGCAGAGCCTATCAGGGGCAGCTATAACAGTGTCAGTAAGCACTTCTTGGCATCAGCAATAGTGTCTGGATTTAGTGTCAGAATATGGAATGCATCCCTAGGTGTGGCAGTCTCTGGATTGTCGGCTCCTTGCTGGCAGGTCCGGATGAGAGAAGAGAGGCCCTGGTCCCACCAGGCCTCTCCAAGGCTGAGCAGGATGGCAAGTGTCTATGGATCAAATGAAACACACTGGTCCAGGAGTCTTTTCGAAGCAGAAACTCAAATTCATTGCATCAGCTTCCCACTTACATAAACTTGAAGGATAGGAAGGGGAATTTTTGGTGGGATGAGATAACATAGGAGGCAGGGAAGGGTGACAGAGTATGAGGTGACTGACAGGGCCAATGGCAAAGCTTTACATCAGCAAACACGGGGCAGAGGGAGGGCCAAACAGTCCTTCCAGAGTCACCCCAGTATGGAAGTGACTGAGATACATCTCAAAACTCGAGCTATGCTTAGGCTCTCCCACAAGGCTGCAGAAACTCAAGCCAGGCTCGGGTTTGTCCTCAAGGCCCAAACCAAGGCCAAAATGAGGCCCAACACTGGATGGTCTTTCCTTCATTTTCTGTTCTACTCTTTGTCTTTGCATTTCCACTTGACAGGAAGGATTCTGGATTAGTATTTTTGAGGTGGGTGGGTGGCCCCATCCATCAACTGAGTGCTATACCTATCCACTGTATATGGTCTCTACAAGTTTTATCTCCCCTTTGTTGGGCATTACAGCTAAACTCCCTGTTGGGTCCTGGAAACCTCTTTGGTCCCTGGCATCTGGGATTTTCTAGTGGCTACCTCCACACACACTGCAACACACCTACTTTCAAATTCCACGTGGTTATTAACCATGAAAGAATGTCTTCTTTCAGAATTATGCTTGAATATAATTGTCCTCCTAAACTTGTTTATATACAGTATTTGAAGTAAACTATTAATATAGCAAATACTGTTTCCTTTGAGTTTAATACTTCCAAACTTTTCCATTCTTTCTTCATTTTACTTTCAGCTTATCTCTTCTCTCTCTCTCCTTTCCCCTCCCTCCCTCCCTCC